>NW_027106032.1:258102-260642 GCF_000696795.3 Halyomorpha halys | reverse complement strand
TGAAGAACTAGAACAACAGGAACAAAAAATATATATATATATATTTTACTAAGTATTTTATTAATTACTAACTATGCCTATTTAATATAAGAATAATAAGCAATAGCCCAACTAGTCTTAGTATGCTACAGCACTAGTGTTTAGCAGGCCAATGCAGTTGGGTGGCACTGAGTTTGAATAAAGAGTTTCTTCTTTTCTTTATATTAAAAACAATGGTTTCAATGTAGCCCATAACGTTTTTTTTCCGTTGTCTTAATGATTAATATTTAATAATAAAAAGCAAATCCCAATAAAATAGCAAACAACTAAAATAAACTTGTTCATAATAAAAGTTAAATTAAATATTGTTTAATAATTTTCGCTTTTGTTTAACAAACTTCACTCAAATAAATAAAAAATGTAACGTACTACAATCTTTCTCGTCTTCTTGCCCAGGGCAGTCAGGTTTCCTGTCACACCTTTTAACAACATCAACGCAGCTGTTAGTACACCTGAATTCATTCGGCAAGCAACCTGGAACAGAAAACATTTCATTATATTTTTAATTTTCAATTTCTTATTATATTTTTAATTTAATTATTTCCAGAAAGTTACAGCTAAATACTGAACATTTTATCTTCAAAAACGGCCGAGAAATGATCGTAGAGAATATCTAATCGACTGCCATTTTAAAACTAAAAGGCGAATGATAAAGACTAGTTAAAAAGATTATCATCGAGTGACTTATATAATAAAACAACGAATACCACGAATAAATTAACGAGAAAAAATGGTTAGATTTTTTTTTATGTAAGACCTAATATATGTTGTGTCTCTGGAGTTTAGATGAGCGTAAAATATCCTTATGGAAAGGGATGGCAGAATAAAAAAAGTTTACCATGACAGTTTAGAGTCGGAAAATACAATGCTACCTCATATTAAAAAAGAAAAAAACTCTTAAGGGATTCCTCAGAGGTTAGTTGTTTCTAGCAATTTATTCAGAAAAGAGGAGGCAAGTAAATGAAAAGGGAATTGGAATTAATGTTTGACAAAGCCCATCTGTATGGGAGGCCTACTTCTGATCTGCAAGGCGATTTCGTTCCCCTCGGGTTTGTAGAGGTTCGTTAAAGATTTCGTACGTGTCAGGTTCTGTAGAATATATTATGAATGGCCTTTGATCGGGAGAGAAATCCAATCTACACCATTAATAATATTATGATTATATTTTTAATTATATTAGGTCAACCGGAAATTTCAATACGTTTTTCGAATAAAACGAAATAATAAATTTTTCATACTTTAAATAATTTAACTATCATAATTATTTATGACTTCTTGTCAGCATGATGACAATTGTAGTATCCTATTTAAAAAAAAAATGCTTCTATGTAGAGGCGAAAAATTGTGCAAGTATGTATCTATTATCGTCTTTGTTTTATAACTTTTTTAGCTTCTTAAAGTTTTGTAGGGACAGAAATAAGTGATAATCGTGATGCTAGGTCCCTTGAGTATGATGAATGCGACAGAAGTTACCTCACTAATTCTGCAAGTTTATGACATTCCTAGCCGGAATGTGTAAACACGTGTGTCACCCATCGAATATCTCCACACCAATTCTGGTTTCCAATTTGGTTCGAAATGATTTGTTGAGAATGATACGTTCCCAAAAAATGATTTTTTCAAAAATGATCCGGACATTATCGTTTTGTTCTTTTATCAAAAATTATCTTGACAGTATCGTTTTGCTCTATTCTGAAAACGGGCAGAACTTTCTGGCAGATTTTAAATAATTAAAACATATGTTATCCATACCATAACAATATCGGGAACGTACGCTAAAAATAAAACTTTGAATCGTTTTATGGTCCTAATTGATGAAATTAGGTAATATATTCTGTGTCCCTAAATCATTTCTGAGGAAAAATTAATTATAATTACTACTTTAGCCTAATGAATTGTAGTTATTAATTAAAACATAATGTAATTACAATTATTTTTGGCCCAACTACTCTCTGCAAATATCTAAATCTACCTTACATTTATACACTATTCAGTTTTTAATAATAACTTTACATCATTGCTTTTAATATCGTCATCATAATTGATGCATTTAAAAGTAAAATTTGAGAGGCGTCATCATCGTGCCAACCGTAATCTTGCAGAAACTTTAATTAAAAACGATTCTGTTCGATTTCTGGACCAATTTAAATTTACTCGATGTGTCAAATGAAAAAGTGCCTGATATGAATCTGTCTTGTGTTTCATAATAAGCTGAAAAATCAGCTTCAGGAACTTCTAATCGGCCGTTTGGAAGCATAATTGCAGATGGCTATGCCATGTTCCAATGGTGAGCAAGGGGTCTTCAGTGACACTAATGCAAAATCTAGGTGGAAAAAAAAACTGGGAATAGTGGAAAAAAATCTATTATTACTTTCACTTCACTCGGTATGGAATATATGGTATTATAAGGGAAAGTATAGCAGTCCTAAAAAAATTTCGAATTAGAGTTACCCGTTTTGGGGTCACTTGAGTACTTGAATATAGAATATATTCATATATAT
>NW_027106032.1:250154-258012 GCF_000696795.3 Halyomorpha halys | reverse complement strand
ATATAATATTCACTTGAATACTCACTTGGTGTCTGTATATAAAATGAACAGCCTAGCTCAAAAACAAAAAGAATTTACATGATTATCATTTACGAATGAAACTGAATTTACAGATATGTAATATATGTATGTAAGGTAGGTGTTAAAACGACTTTTTGCTAAAATCGACGAAGCAAAAAAGCCACTTTATATAATCGAATTTACAATTTTTTTCTTCTCAAAAACGGCTTGATTTTGATCTAACATGGTGCATCAAGAAGTATATCGAGTGATATATAATATCAGATAGGTATTATTCTCATTAATATAATTTGAATCGTTGAAAGTCGTTGTTCGCATTTCACGAAACATTTAAATACGAATTGTCTTTATAACAAAATAATAATAAAAAAAAAAATATTTTCAGGAAGTTGTGAAAGTTTTGATGCGCGCACCGCACCTTCTTGATTGCATAAGAAAGTTCCTTATTGAAAATAGTACTTAATTAATTCTCTATCGAATCAATTTTTATATAGTACACCATTGAAGGAATTAACTAAGAAAACAATGCATTGCAAGAAGCCCCACTAAAATACTGAGAAACACTCCGGAGCAGGCAGAACAGACCTGGAGGCAATATCCAATATCGCCCAGACCCCGAGACGGGCTATAAGTCCAAGGAACAATCAAAGCGGAGCCCTTTCTCCAAATATGTTGCAATAAACAAGGATTAAGATAGAATGGAAAAGCAGCGCCCCCCTCCTCAACACGGGATAATATCAAGCCAAAATCTCTCTTTTATGTCGACAATAATAAGATAAATCTTTCTCTATCTCTTTTCCTCCTGCCTTTCTATAGTACTCTTGTAATTCTCCAGGGCACCTTTCGCGGGTATTACTGTTGCCTTCATCAGGCTTTAATGGAGGCTAAATGCGCCTCCCTCTTCTTCCATTTTACCTTTTGTAATATCTTGAAACAAAAATAATAAGTCCTAAATTATTTATTTATATGAAATTTCTTTTTATCCAGGGAATTGCATTATTTTGTTTTCACTACCTGTGTCCCGAGGTATATAAGATTTATATTGTTCCTGTTTTGTTGATGAATCTGTCGATGCTTTACATTTCTCAAAAATAATTAGTTTTATGATTTATTTTTGGGTGTAAACCTTTTTGAAAACAAAACTAGTTTAATTACATTCTAAAGTTATATACATGGTTTCTTGGCCAATTCCAACTTACATCGGCAAACAATAATAAAAAATATATATTTTCTATTACATGTAAAATGGAAACGCATTTCTGGTGGTTCTAAAACTCTTACTAATTAGCTAAATATTTCATAAAGTAAGATTTTTTTGCAGAAGGGGGATTCTAGATAATGTAACGAAGTAGATATTTTTTCCCAATAAATCCAGAACAGCTATACATCCTAGTGAAAAAGTAATAATAAAACAAACGAATGAACATTAAATTATCTGTCAAATAAGTACCCCAATGTAATGATTTATCCAACTGGTATGGTCGTAAACCACATATTCTGGATGTATATTGACTTCAACGGACCAGCTATTGCAACCCAAGGAACAACCTGAACAGATGGCTTACGACTATACAACTCATAATTAGTTATAGTATTATTAATTAGTTATAGTACTTTTGACGCATAATTAAATGTTCTTTAATTAACATTATCATAGCTTATTCTCTAGGATCCACCATTTAGTATTTATAGGCGAAAAACAGAAAGACAAGCCTAAAATTTCTAATTGGTTAATTTATCGAAATAATTGGCTTCATATTAACCGTTTTAAATACGAAAGAAATGAGCTTCTGTGGTAAGTTAGCTTTTCTACGTGGTGCTATACATCTGTTGTGACCACCGTATGAAATTTAAAAAAATATATTTTTTAAAATGATATATTCTCATATATATTTACATACGTGGAAAAACAGAATAAATAATTGTTTATCTGTGGTAATTTTTTATTTGTTTTGTTAGTAAGAATTAAGCGCGTGTGTGTACATTGTCTAAGGCGTGTATTACGGTTTAATCCTAGACAATGCCAGGGACCAAATCCTCGCGATCAGTGTCACTCATCCCAGTAATTAAGTGTAAGGGACAAAGTCCCCAGAGTCAGTTGGTTTATGTTAATAAGTCAACCGTCGTCGTCAATGTTTTATTTTATTTTTTATGGCTCATTGATAGCACATCACAGCCCCATACAATCACTTGGAAAGGAGAAGATCTGAGTTCATGACTCCATAACATAAACTTTTCTTTAATTTAATTTATTAATATTTCATTTTTTTTAATCAATGAAATTTCCTTTTAAATATTACCTCTAAGAAATATATTATTTTAAATTTAATTTCATTTTTAATTTAGAGTTCTTATATTATTTTTCATGCTGCTATTTGAAATTTTATTTATATCCAAATTTATCCTTTATATAAAACAATATTTATTGGTAATATTTTTTTTAAGTTTATTTATTACTGGTCGGCAGTCATGGATAGTTTATTTTTGAACCCTCACTGTCATCACAATCTCAATTTTTTGAAAAATTTGAAAATAAAATTAGTTTTTTGATTTAAGAAGGTTTACACCAACATACAACATACCACTTCACCGAATCCATAAATTATGGTACTCATTTACTTTACAGGGGTACTATGAATTAGAGATGAAGAACAAAAAAAGAATATGACATAATTTTTTACTTTATAAAATTAATTAGCTACTTAGTATGAGTGTTAGAACCAAGCACCTTTAACGTATTCGATTTAGGAGTGATAGAAAATAATTTTTGAAATTATTTGTAGATGTATGTTCTATGCGTTGGATATGCACCGGGCGCATGTACTATAGAGTTCTCACCTGAGAAAAGTAAATGCCTCCATTTCACCCGAAAAAGAATAACCCCACCATCTCCTGAACTATATTTAGGCGGTTCTTTGATTCCCTATACAAATAACCACAGATTCCTGTGGATGATATTTGATCGGAAACTAAATTGGGAAACGCGCAACTCAACATTAAAATCCAATGTAATAAAAACTTAAATATATTACGCTTTCTTAGTGGCATCTCTTGGGGCTCAGACAGACACACACTTATCAAACTATACCAGACTCCGGTATGCTCGAAGATGGACTATGGATGTTTCATTTACGGCTCTGCCAGACACCGGATCCTTGCCAGACTAGATGCGGTTCATCATACAGGGATATGTACCGCAAGCGATGCTTTTCGAACTAGCCCCATTCTTAGTCTGTGTTCTGAAGCTGGACTACCTCCTCTTTTATTGAGAAGGAAAAAACTGGCAATAAACTACATTTCAAAATTATAACCTCAAAACGATCACCCTACGCATAAATACATCTTCAAACCTAAATATTCAAATTTGTTTAGAAATAAAATAAATTCAACACTCCCGTTGGCAGAAAGAACACATACTGGTATTGAGTTCTTTAAAGAAATATCTCTGTACATCCCGGAAGTCATCAATCCTCCGTGGATACACAGGCTACCAAATACAATGCTCCAATTATCCCGATTTCCCAAAGGTAGTACGTCACCTACTGAATATAGAACTAGGTTCTCACTTCTTTGTCAAAATATTCCTGATCCTTTTTTTATATATACTGATGGATCAAAATCTGACGAATCTACAGCAAATTATGCAGTGTATATACAGCTGAATTACATGCAATCGCCTCAGCACTCCACTTCTCCGTTACGGTGACGCATACTAACATAGTTATCATTACCGACTCTTTAAGTTCACTAAAAGCCATGAAGATCATTTACCCGAAACACCTGGAAATCATAAAAATTCACAATTATACCAACATGCTCGAAAATCTGGGAAAACTGATTTCTTAGTATGGGTGCTAGGTCACGTGGGGATTGCTGGAAATGAACTGGCGGACATTGCAGCAAAACAATCACTTGCTCTTCCAGGTCAGGGCGCGGCCATTCTGACACCCCAAGAAATAAGTCTTCCGATGAAAAATGAAATATCATCTAGTTGGCAAGCCATCTGGAATTAATGCCCACCAAGCAAATTAAAAGCTATTAAAAAAGCATTAAACCATGGACCACATCAAACCGTTCCAATCGCAGGGAGGAGGTAGATATGGTCCTATTGCCAGATTGAGAATAGGTCATACAAGTTTAACTCATACATATCTGATCAGTAAGCAGCCACCGCCAAAATGTCAATACTTCAACAGTGTACTTACGATCAGTCACATATTTGAGGAATGTCATTTCTATTCCGCGAACTTGAGTAGATTGGGTTTAGGACCTAGTGTATCGGATGCTCTGAATGATGACCGGAAGAACGTGGAAATGGTTTTGGTTTTCTTAAAAAGAAATGGCCTTTTGAATAAGATTTAAACCAGAAAATATGTTACACGTACTAAAAAATTCAAAAAGAAGTAATTATTTAAAATTTTCGTAATTATTTAAAGAGACAAATAAAGTGAAATATAATTATAAATATAGATGAAATAGAATTATAAAGCGCAAAACGTGGGCGTTGATGACTTCAGGGTTTTACGCCCTAAAGCCCCAGACAACAACAACAACAACTAGTGCATTCTTGAGCTATACAATTGGCCAATGAGCCATTCAACATACTTTTGCAACTCGCCTTTCAAATTTTCTTCAAAATTGTATTGGTATAGTGTTGAAAAGTGTCAAATTTAACTTAAATAGGAAGACTCGTTTTTTAATTAAAAAGCTGCAAAGGTCTCATAAGTGAAACAGGAGTTGGATAATCCCGGTAGATATTACACTAATTTAGCTGGAGAAATGATATATCCATATTCCATGTTATTTCACATAAAGTACTATTTATAGAACAAAGATTAGAAAGGAGGTGATTTTTTTGAAGGCCAAGCTGAACCGCAAGATTTTAAATTTTAGATTTAAATTAAAATTTATAGAGGTTGAGTGGGCCCGGGAAGGTTGAATTGCGTCTATAGTAGGAGAATAAATAATTATCTACTACAGTGGAGTCATCGGATCGGGTCCATAGAATTAGCGCCCCAAAAACCTTACTATTGAGCCACCCCGCTCATCTACAGGAAAAATGAATATATTTTTATATTTTATTTCCCCGATTTAATAACGTTTCATCAAGAAGCTTTATTAAATTCAGTGCAATACCAGTTAATAAAATACTTTTAACACTAAGGGAATATTAAAATTTTTAGGTACCATGTGTAATATAGTTATATGAAAGGACCGAACTATAATATGTGAAATATGGTGAGAGACTGTAAAATATAAAGTGCGGCTTGAAGGTCAGGGGACAACAAAGCATCGCTCTCTGGTTTTAAATTAAGTCGGTCACAAAGGTTCTATCTCCCATCTTTCGTTCCAACCCAACAGCCAACTACTAATATTTATACGTATACATATATAAAAAAGTATAGTTTATCATTCTTACGACTTCATTGACGGGCAGAATCTATAAAATCTTATGATTGAACAGAGAAAACCTATTAAATACACATATAAGAAATTTTGGACTAAGTAAAAATCAATGAATATGTTTTAAAGGCTGCAATAGTTTTCACAAAAATGCTTTCATAAATACCACTATAAACGTCAATTATAATTATTAATTTTATAATACAACTAATTATTAGTGCTATAAGTTTATTTTATTATTTATTATGTATGGAGGATGTAATTTTATTCATTTAACTATTTTAATATCAGAAAGCTCAAACATGTTAGTTATAAAAGCAAATTCTTAGATGACGTTACTAGCATTTTAGTTTAAACACATATTTATAAAAAATAAATTAAAGAAATGAAGAAAAAAAAAACAAAGTAAATCAATTTTTCCAGTGAGGGTGTGTGCAGAGGAGCAGTCAACTGATCCTTAGACCGGGACATAATATTTCATAGGAGCCATCCCTTAAAATTTCATATTTTATGTAACCAATAACATGATCTTTTTCAGCATGAAATGTTTAGAAAATTGGCACTGCACTCAGAATGTTTTATGTTAAAAATAAAAAAATAAAATTGCATGCTTAGGTTTATCAAGACTTTTACTATATCGATGAAGGTACCAAAAAACGAAAAAAATATTTAAGCCTCGTCTTTGTGGAAATCAGTTGTACCCAAAAATATATATCTATTCATCTAATATTCCAACAGGGCCTTTTCAACTTCCTGTATCACGTTAAGTATTTAACATTTGTGCTAATTTTTTAATCAAGAGGTACAGCTCTTTTATTCCTCATGGCTAAAACTCAAAAAGTTAAGACTTCGTTGCAGAAAGCTATAAAAAACATTACTCCGACGGAATTCATTAACACTTTATATTCTCAGAAGAAATTTAGATTGGAAACTTAATGAACTGTGGACAGAACGATTCTTTATTCCACTAAATCTAATATCGTTCGACCTTTTCTGATTCATTTCACAGCCAAAAAGGATTTAAGTTCGGATTGGAAAAGAATGATTCCTAGTACTTTTCCTTTATTGTATTCCTTGTTCAAATTAGGTATATACTTCATTTATTGTAACTCTCTTTTATACTTTTCTCACAGAGTAATATTTTTCAGAAAAAATAACTGAAAGTTTTACAGAAAGAATTCATAAAACCGAAAATTCGATTAGGTTTCGAAATTAATTTATATAAAGCACGGCTAAAATAGATTAATTATTTATATAGATTAATAATCACACATTGATTTTATTCTACCTTGTACTCTGTGATCTCGTCCACGAGTTCCACTGCCTTTCCTGTGATAGTTTTTATTTTCCATGTTCCTATTCTAAAGTCCTTTTTCCTGCCATGTCGTTTTCGATTTGTCTGTCCAGTTCCGAGGCTTATATGATTTTTTGAATCCTACAATTAATTCCTGGCGAGTGATTGGCCCAGTCAGAAAGGTCCTAATGGCCTAGGACAGCAGGTCTACTGGTAAATTCACCTTGGCCGGCAGCACGGCGCCAGCCCTACGGGAGGTGACCCTAGCGCGTGTACTGTACATGTCCTTAATGTCAGTAAATGAGTTGTATACTGCTATGGTGCTAGGTGTGCGATATACTGTACTGTGGTGCCCGCGGGATCGCAAAGACCCGTTGATTGCGCACAACAATTAACCTATGCGGGGTCCTATTTCCAATAGGATAAATAAAGCAAATAGTATTTACTGCTAGATATGCAACACTATTGTGGGAAAGAGGGAGGTAGGTAAGCATATCAATCTCCATATCTTTAAAGGAATATATCTTCCAACACTATTGTATGGCAGTGAAAGTTGGGTCTCCCATGACAAGTACATGAGCAGGATTACGGCTACTGATATGCAATATTTGCGAAGAATATTGGGCAAAACTAGGAGAGATAGGATAAAGAATGAAAGAATCAGAGAAGAACTTCAGATCCCCTCAGTAAAATTAGTGATTGAACACCGACAGCTTCGATGGTATGGAGGCGAAGCCGACTGGTAGGAGACCACGAGTTAAACCAAGAAGGAGCTATATGAAGCATATCCTACGACTAGGTCAGGTAAGAAGAAAAACGCTGGCTCAGATGATGACGCTTGCCATAGACCGGGATGTGTGGACCAAGTGGTTAGCGGCTCCTCCACGCTGCAAGGCACTTAAGGGTTGAGAAAGAAGAAGAAGATTTTATTCTAATATAAAGGTTCATTAATCCGTATTATCGTAATTTATACACATAAATGAATAATGTACTCATAGTTATTTGGGTTGAAATCATATAATTTTGAACTTCTGCCGAGTTCAAAGAGTACATTCCTTCCAATTCGGTCCCAGGGAATTGAATGCTTCCTTTGTTCTGGAGTTAGAGCTCTAATTGTTTAAAAATATTTTTGAAATATAT
>NW_027106032.1:246616-249949 GCF_000696795.3 Halyomorpha halys | reverse complement strand
TATATAAATCACCACACTGAAAGAAAAAACCAACATTTTAAATTGCACCCTGCACAATATACAGTGCATAATCCTATATTAATATCCATTAATATAGGATTAATGATATCTACTCCTTGCTTTCTTGTAAAATACATTTCTAAAGAGTTTATACAAAAAATACGACAAGAGTCACTAAAAACGTACCAAACACAATAATAGACAAAACGTCATCTAAACAAGAAACTTAAATTTTATAAAAGTTGTTTATTGTATATATGTTATTTTTGAACCAGGTGTATTAAGTGTTCATTTCTTTATCATTTATAATTTATGTTCATTTATATTATTGCTTTTTACTTGCTTTCTTCTTTTAATTGATTAAGTTTTATTAAAAATTATTCTACTGTTTAAAACTAAAAATATGTTTAAGAAGGAAATTCAAATCATCTCACTGTATTCTACAAACTGTTTTTACACCTTAATATACTAACATACATCATGTATGTATTGTAGTTTGCCATAAGAAACTATAAATAATTAATAAAAAAAAATAATTTTGTTTTCGTATTGTTTAATATCTAACAACAAATCATACAATTAATTATCTTCAAAACCTTAGGTAAGAATCATAAGCATCACATTCGTTTTACAAGAAAGTTTTATTCAAATAAATATACTAAATTTCCAATCGATCCAAGTTTGTTCTTCTTCAAATTGACTTTAAATGGTAATAAAAAGTCCGATGTGGGAAGCTAAAAACCTTCCCATCTCCACCCCCTAGATCCTGCAGGACAAAAACATCCCTAAGGAAGGAGAAAATAGCAATCCTTTCCCATTCAGGGGTCCTTTAGTCCCTCTTGTCATCGATAGCTGCTTCTTTCCAGTCCGAGGAAAAAGGATTGTAACTTGTTTCTCAGAATCCGTTCTCAGTTTATAGTAACGTTTTCTAACAAAGTTCAACAAAGATTCTCTAAATATTTTATTTTATTTTTCTTCTTGATAGTAGCCCTATGTAAGGGGAGTTTATTTAAAAAAATTACATACTCCATGCCAAACCGCATACTGCATACTATTTTTGTGTAACATGAAGGTAACATTGCAACATGTTATTTTTATCATAATGATATTAACAAAACAAAGAATAAAAGAAAAAAAGATACATTAAAAAAACAAAAATGAAATGCACTTAAAACAAGTAATAACCTATTTACCGACTATTTTTATTATATAAAAATAATTCTCAAATATAAATCAAGAAAATACGAGTAAATACAGTGTATATAACTAAAAACGTGAATGTACGATGCTAAATAAACTTAGTGGCAACATATAAATTATCAGCTCTCAGATACATAAATACATTTGTATTTGTAATAAATGAGAAATTGAACACATTTACACGTTTAACCAAACATAAATCAAAATTTATCTAGAATAAATAAAATATTACAATTAAACATGAGTTTGGGAGGAAAAAAGTAATTAAAACGAGAACTAAAAGTACATAAATAATAAAAAACACAAATATAAAATATAGTAATATAATATATAAAATATAAGAATACAGTAAATAGGTAAGAATTAAATATTGTACTAGAATAAACATAATAAAAATATTATAAATTCAGTTTATAACATTTCAATATCATCTCAACATACTAGCTGAGTCAATGTTTTATTTTATTTTTTATTATTTTATTTATGATATTTTACTCAAAATATAAATAATGGTACAACTATTGACAATGATTATGTATCGACGTAATATACCTCGATAAAGAAGAATGTTAAGTAATTTCCGAAAAGGGCTATATAAAAATAGAAAGTAAGTATTGGTTTATTGGAATACAATCTGCAATTGTAAAGGGAATGGGGTGGATGATTGCAGAAAGGAAGGGAGAGAATGTAAACAAGATTAATATTATCAAAATAAAATTAATGTCAACATGAGGAATTCGCTGAATGAATACCATGCTTGTGAAAAAGAACTTAATTTTATTATTATTATTTATTTTGATAAATTTTAAAACAGAAAAACATACCGAGGTTACGTACAAGCATTTAGCCTCTTTTAAAACATGGACAAACACCTAAAAAATTTCCAGTGAAGCAAATAAAAAAACTGATCTTATTAAAAAATAGCTGTTATAATCTTTTCAGTCCGAAATATTACTCTTATTATCTTAAATTTTCTATTATTCACAGAAAGTAACCTGACAAAAACTAAATTAACTAAGCATCTGTCATCATTCACAGTAATAAAAGATTAATGAATATAACATATGAATGAACTTTATAGTTAAATAAATATATATTTCCATGTTCCATACTTGTTATGATGACGCTCATAACATTTAATTGCTGTTGTAACAGCCATGGAAGCAATATTCTACTACGAAAAGGTTCTATTCATGTCATATAAATATTTAGTAATTTCTTTTTCTTCTTAATAATAATAATAAGAAATACTAACAAAAACAGCGTTGGCCCAACACATCATAATGAACAAACATAATTTCAATTTTGAAAACTGAATTGAATTGAAAAAAATTTAGGTATAGAAAAAAAATCAAAAAAGTTGGAAAATAAATGAAGGTATCTATATAAAAAAAATATTAATAGGGTCGTGTATTTTAAGACAGTAAAATTGAAGAGCCATTATGCAGCATCATAATAAACTTATAATAAAATGAAAAAAAATAATGCTGTGGTGAGAAAAACGGAAAAAAAAGATAAAAAAAAAACGAGACCTGATAAATATGTGGAAAGCTCAGCAAAATGTTAACATAGTAAGGATAAGGAAGAAAGTCCATTTCGTTTCAGTGTGACAAAGGTACCAAGGAAATAGCTAGTGGTTCCTAAAAATATTGTATAGTTTAAAAATTATTCAAGTAAAATTTATGGATTTTAGACATAAGGAGCCGGAAAGAAATATTATTGTAATAGATAGTAATTTATATAAACATTATAACTAATATTTAAGTAATAATTTTTAAATAGGTTTTCATTAATATATTATTGTTGCTTTGTTTTTCAAATTCTTAGATGTACCCTGATGTAGGAGGAGGGCTCCCTATGTCAGTGTAGTTTAAATATTTTTTAAAATAAATAAACATTTGGAAAGGAGCAAAAAATAATCAAGTATTTATATGATATACTAATAATAGTTTTTTAACCTAAACAATATATTCAAATATAGTTGTGGAAAATTTTGCTTTAGTAAGTTCAAGTATGATGGTAAATGAAAGTTGTGTGAAGTGCCTATCTCATCAGACCGTAATTAAAAACTAACTAACTAGTAAATTATCAATTGAATAATAATTATTTATCAAATATTTAATATTTATTAAA
>NW_027106032.1:239178-246566 GCF_000696795.3 Halyomorpha halys | reverse complement strand
ACAATTGGAGTTCTGGCAATGGTCATATTCTCCACTCAAGTTGAGTGTTTACGGCTTTAGCGCATTCAGCCTCCACTATTTTTAATAAACTATTATAGATAAAAATTGTTTGTTTATATGGTAGTGATAGTATGGATAAATTGAAAATTAAATGTTTTAAATATTTATAAATTTTTATAAAATACGGTGTGTTTGACTTATAATTAATGACCTGGGCAGAATAGCCTGCAAAACAAATTTTTAAATTTTGATGTGAGGTGAGAATTTGTATTGAAGATTGTCCTTGAGGATGGCCGAAATGGCCGAAACGTTGGACTATCGATGTAATAAAAAGTGTTGAGACTATACAAGGGTACAATTTTGATTTATTTAATAAATAATTACCAGTCTCAAGAAATTGAAAAAATACATTTAAAAATAATTATGATAATGTTCGATTAGCAGAAAAATATTTAAATTAATGTAAGTGCAGTTCTAGAACAGGAATAATTATAATGAATTATTAAAAGAAATAATCAAATACAACAACGGACTTCAGTTAATTTCCAACCAGAAATATTTAATATTTATTAAATAATTAAAATATATCTAAACATTTAATTAAGAAACATAATTTTACAATTTTAAAGATTAGTTGCAGCAAAAAAAAAAACAGCGGAATGGAAGAAGAGGTTCTACTTTTTACTACCACTGACCATTTACTTAGATGGACGAATAGATAAATTAGCACTTGCAACTACTTGGTACAACAGGTTCAAGATGATGGATGATGGATTGCAGATGAAGTTCTCGTCATTGGCAGCTGACTCTCGACTTAGCTTTAACTGTAATTAGCCAGGATCTGTTAGCTATATCCTCATAGCTCTTCTCAAAGAGCTTGAGCCCTAGGAGCCAGCTGTTTATTTTATTAGTTATTGCTTTATTAAGTCAATTTAATTAAATTATATATAAGTTTAATTTATCCCGATTTTAAGTTTTATTTATATTGCATATTAAAATCTCTATGGGTAATTTTATGTATATTTATACGGATTTATAATTTTGTATGCATTAAATTTTACAGTTGTTTTATATTTATTATTTTCTAAGATATATATTTCAACATTGGAGCGCGGAATGTACTTTTTTTTACCCTCCTTCCGGACATTTTTACCGGGGTTCGGCAACAGTGTGGCAGTGCGTTAGGATAGCGCATGCCACTGCTGCCAATAAATTTTTTTTTTTAAACTTTAATTTCATAAATATATACAAAATTATTTGGTGGGACCATTTAATTTTTTGGAGACAATATTTTTAAAAAGTGGTGCAGCCCAGGACTCGGTTGAGTGCCTTAAGATGGGGCTACACCTTATCCACCAGCATCCGTCCAGTTTTCACCTCCAGTGCGCAACCTAGTCCAGCCCTCCTGGTCTCATCCTGCTTCTTCGCTGTCCTCTTCGTCATATTCCATTGGTGTCTCGCCGATCCCGGGTGGCCGAGCCCTTCCCAATGTAAAGTGCGTTGGGCCGACCACTTCCCTCCACCCGTAGATGAATTCCCTGAAGAACGGGTTGTTATCCTCCTCCATAAGACGGGGGGAGTCCGACACGGCGAGGGCGAGGGCGGAATGTACTGCATGGAAGCCTTCCTCGATGTTGAACAAGCTTTTGATCGAGTCTGGCATCCAGGTCGGCTCTACAAACTTCGTCAAATCCTTCCCCCTACATATTTCCTTTTAATCCGATCCTATCACTCTGATAGAACCTTTAATGTAAATCATAACCTAGCCTACTCATCTCTTTTTCTCAGTCCGTCGGTGTTCCTCAAGGTAGTATCTTAGGTTCTATATGGCTTATATAGCTGACATCCAATTCCACCCTAACACAATCCTAACAACATACGCTGATGACATATGTATACTGTCTGTAAACAACGACCCTATTAATGGATCACAAACTCTACAGACAAATAACATCCATTGAAGAATGGTGTCAAAACTGGAGAATTAAAATAAATCCAGACAAATTCCACCAGATCACCTTTACTCTCCGTCGTAAACCTCTACCCTCCTGTCCCACAGTATCCTTTTTAAATACTCCACTAACGCCAGTTGAACAGATTCTATACTTAGGACTCCTTCTTGTCAAGAGACATACTTGGAATCCACATACAAGACTGAAACGACAAGAAACTGCTTTTAGATTTCAATTGATACAACACCTACCTCCCAAACGCTCTAAGCTTCCCATTCACTAATTATTATAATTACAAAAACTATAATTATAAACTATGATAATCAGACCAATTCGGACATATTGAATTGAGCACTGGGGCTCTACCAAACCATCATATTCCTTCTGCATCCAATCCTTATTATTAACATAAACTACAATGATCTACTTTCACTCTCAACTTTTTATTTTAAAAAACAGCCAACTGTAAATTGGCCCTTACGGGCCTTAGGCCATTTTTAAGGAGACAATCTTAATCATTGAATTGCCCTAATTCATTAAATTGTCTTTTTTTGTAGGCTACTTGCCAAAACTATTGCCAAAGCTATTGCCAAAACATCAAAAATTGATTTTACTTTTCTATTAACCTCATTAACAATATATGTATATCTACAAGGATATTGTTACGAAATTCGCGTTCGAAGGTAGTCTTTCATTCCTATATTTACATAATCGGAATTGTTGCTGATTCTACTCCTAACCATATATTTAGTCTTATCTTTACATTACAACGGTTCCTGATTAATTCTAGGATACAGTGGTAAAGTCATAGCAAAAAAAACGAGCTTAAAAGCCTTAGGTTTGCCATAAAATAACATATATGATATAGAAAGACGTAATAGCCAACTTGATACTAGCTAAAACAAGGAAATGTGGCTAATAATTGGTCGTTTTGAGTCTTAATTCTAATTTTATTTCAACAATTACTACGTAGAATACCAAATCGCAGACCCGCACAGCAAAATAATACCTCGTTTTTTTCTCCTGCTTTTTTAGACCGTTGAAGCACTAACATTTTAATAAAGTAATGAAAGAAATGAGAAATAAAACGTTTATGTAGATAATTAAATATATAATTAAAATAACTTAATTAAGGAAATCAAAATATAAAGTTATATAATGTCAAGAAACAACAAAATGTTAATATTATAATTTGGATGTTTATACGCTTCCCTACAATGAATGACTTAACTTGTAGAACCACTATTCTTATAAATAAGTCAAGTTAGGTTATTGGAAGGCTGGTAGAGTTTCCGTCATTTTTTTTTTTCGAGAGCAGTTTTAAGTTGAAACCATCACATCAAGCAATTTTATGGCTTCAGATAAAACTGATGCCATTATTCAAATCCTTTAAACATTTACTCTGTCAACTCTATCTACATTAAACTGATCAAGTATTATATTTATCTACCATAAAGTAGTTAATAAAAAGTACAGAAACAGACTCATAATATATAAATAAAATTTAAATTAATGACTAAATGCAGATTATTATCAATAAATTGGACAATTATAAATAATAAGATGGATGAAGAATGTTTCCTGACGGGAGTATCCGACACTAATATCTTTCATCCATTAAATCAATCAGGCGTTTGATAGGAACACAAAGCTTTCATCCTCTGTTTCCGTTCAAAGGGTTCTTCTCTATTATTCTTTATAGCTAAGTCTATAAATCACCGCTAACGTCAAATTTTAGTAGAGTCATAAATTGTTGACGAGCAATAGATCGGAAACGTTTTCATAGAATAAATTGTCAGCTATGTGATATTTTAAAATTAATACAAATATAAAATTAATACACATGGTAACAACGAACTTAAACTTAATAAAAACAATTTCAATTATGAGGAAGTGAATTCGGTGTCCCCCAAAACACGGTCCATCATTGAACATCTCGTAACGTTGATAAGAGTGCTCAATATAAAAACCCAAAACAATAAAAAAAATTCCATGTATTATGTACTAATTTATTTTAATGAAGGGTACGAAAAAAATACAAAAACCCATTAGGCAATAAGATGATCTTAATTCGAATGTGTAATATATGTTTTTCTGCCCAGTGTATGTATTGTATTTGCTTCAGTGACAATAAAACAAGAAAAAAACAAAACAACAAAAATAATGTAAACGCATTGCAATAGTTGTTCTAAGCCACTAACTACTATAGTTTTTATAGTTATATAAAAAAAATCATTTTGACAGCTATTTCATGCAGAAAGTTCACAACTAATGAAGTTCATGAAGAATCACTCACACAAAAAAACAGGAAAAATAAAATATAACAACGATCTTAAACATATATGAATAAATAATGTCAAACAAAAAAAAGTTTGTTGAAATATAAGAAACAGCCAAATGTTTATATGGGTCATTTTCCAACTTTGGTATTATTTCAGTTATAGAGCGGTTATGTGATCGTAAATGATTTTATCTTTCTGTTATTTTCCACTTTGAGGTCAACTTTTCCTTCTACTTCAAGATTCTTATAGTTTCATTATTTTAAAAAAAATAAACAAAATAATAAAGGTATTTTCATTTCCTATACAAAATGAAGTTGATATAACGAGTCTCTATTGTCTGTGAGCCCTGGCAGTACTAAAAGCTTCTGTTTGTTCCGTCAGATCCTGATTTGTTATATGATGCTTTATGTGACATATTGAAATAATATTTATTTATTATAAGGGAAATTATTTTCTATGTTGGGTTTTATTATCATAATAGGTGTGATAACAGTGATAAATTGATAATGCATGGAATATTTTTAGGCAGCGCAGGTTTTGTTAGGGTTTCAAACTATGATTTATGTGACAAATTGTTTATGATGAAAAGGTTAAGACTGATTATTCCTTAATAAATAGTTTAGGCTTGATTTATTTTTTTCGGTTGGTTCTGCAGACCTTGTAGATCTTTGGCCGCCCAAACCAGCCTTCTCCACGCCTGCCTTTCTTAGGCTACTACTATCCAGTTAGCTGCATGCAGTTCTTTCACATTTTTGTCGATTCTGTATAACTATCTGGTGCTCTCTTGCCAACTATAGTGGCATTTATTGTTGTGTAGAGGAGCCCTGATGGATTGCTTCGAAGCACATGTCCCGCCCATCTTAACCTCCTTGCTTTTATACGGGGGTAAGTAAATTATTATCCGCAATATAGTTATACAATTGTATTGTAATCTAATAGGAAATTTCCAAGTACATCATTTTTCGAGGCATTAAGGGACCGTCGATTTACCTCGGACAAAGCAATGAAAGAAGCGGCGCGGCGCCATTCCTTGCTCGCTCCTCAATCGAAAACATTAATTCCCTTTATGAAGGTATCATGAATCATGTACAACATTGAACCTAGTGCGTTAAAAATCAAAGGGACTATGTCGAAAAATGATGTACTTGTAAGTTTCCGATTTTATTACTATAAAGTTTTATAACTATATCGAGGATCATAATTGACTTACCATCATGAGATATTGAGTATGCAGTCTATACAAGCAGTTTATTGTTAGTTCATTTTCTCCATGTGTTATAGCTATGATCCCAAATAGCTTCTGTAATTGTACGGAGGACTTTGGAATAGTATTGTGATTAGGCGCTCTATTTCGTTCTATCAGTTAAGTATCGGCGAAAGTCAAATGTCAAAAAAAAAAGAGAAGAAGGAAAAAGATGTAACACGTGTTAACTGCTGTAACATACTACCTTTATTCGGTTCAGTACATCTCTTTATATACATGCGATCAGCTGATCTCCTCAGTCAGCTGACATCGAAGTAACAGCTGACTGAGGCTGTAACTTATCACACGTTGTATATGTGCATTCTCTAGCTAAAGATATTTAATTTTAAATCGATATCATGGAAACTATAATATTAAGCGTGTTCCTGCTTAAAAAAAATCTATTTAAATTTTCAAAATATGTTATAACTAAGTAGCACCAAATTTGGAAAATGACCCATACATATTAAATTAATTCATAAATATAGTTTGCTGTTCTACTGTATTGGCTCTTGGACAAGTATTGCTGCAAAGTTTGAAACTAGCAAAGTAACTTGCAGATCCTGGGAAACCATCCAAACTTCTCCAAGGCTGTTTGTCAGCATCAGCAGTCCAAGTTTCAGTCTGTTTCCTGTCCCCATCGCAACTGTCTTCTTGATGGTTAAAGTAACAATAGCAAATAGGTCATCAAGTTCTTACTTAATTGGAAAGGGATCCTTTATGTCACAACCAATATCCTAATCGATTAACAAACGAAACGCTAATTGATCTTTTTTTGTTTATACCAAATATATCTAAAGTTTGATTTGATTCTCATTATCGTAGCTGTGGTTTAAAATGTTAACCTTATTAATTATTATAGATTTTATGAAACTTTAAACTTTTATATGAACGTTCTTCAGAAAAACCTGCAACTATTGAATTTATTTTTTTAGCAAATATTTTAGTTTCATTTAATCAGAATTTGGAATTCTGACATTTTTATTGCTCTAAGAAACAGATATATGATCACTGATAAACATAAAATATTTCTAGTATATTAATAGCCCCGCGTGTTTCTTTGAAATGTCCGTCGAAAAAAAATTATATTTCCTATAGAATTCGAACTCTTTTGAATTGATTGATGCAGTTATTGAAAATTAAAAATTTGATAAAACTGAATATGGATAGGTTGAGATTGAGTATCAAAATATTTGATTTCATAAACAATTTTATTCATAACAGGAATAGAAAAAAGTTGTTTTTATACTGACTTTTTTATCCATTAATATTTTTTTCAATTTTGGTGTACCTAAAAGGCCCTTCAGAGAGCACTCGAAGGAAAAAAAAACAAGTTCTCTGAAATGATCTGAGAGATTACGCACGAGTGGCTTTTTTAATTGAAAATCTTTTTTAGATTTGTTCTTTATTGGTTTTAAGGTCCATATGTATCCCAAACTAGGGCACAAGGATTGTTTTAGTCTACTGTATAATTACTTTTTAGTGTTTTTCCATTTAATTTAGAGTATAGAATATCAATTAGTCAGGAGGAAAACCACTAAAAGGATATAGGCATTTATTCCTACTGTATAATATTACTTAAGCAGTGTAGTTACATCTAATTGGTCCTCAAACGATTACTTTTTGTGATTAGACGTCAAAAGTTTAGGTTGCTGTGTTCCTAAGAATCAATGAATTTCAATTTCCAGAAGGAACAGTAAAGAAAAACGAAAATAAAGTTCCAACTATGTATAATTGGCCAAAGTTTCACAATACCGGTCTCCATTATAATTGTTGTGATTGTTGAAGGAGTACACTAATAAACAAAGAAACCTTTTGGTTAAACGTGGTCATGAACAAATCATCTTCTTACACAACCGTTCTTCAAGAAACAGTACTGCTTATTTTTTAAATTAAAAAAAGTAATGATTA
>NW_027106032.1:197314-233892 GCF_000696795.3 Halyomorpha halys | reverse complement strand
TTTAGTATGTATGAGATCATTCATCAATATTACCTATTGCCCACAACTGTGTGGCAGATTGTAATATCTATCAATAAATAAATCTATCTATAAAAAATATCATGTAAAGACCAACCTATTGTAACCATGGTAGAGGTTCTAGTTTCTCAATTCGTTAGACCGCCACGAAATGAAAAGTAGTTTACTCCACAGGCCGGATTTGAACCGACACCACCCGTGAGTTCTCAAGCTACTAAGACCTGCTCTTCAACCATCTGAGCTACGGACGACCCGTCTCCTCGCCTGTCTGTCTTGGGCTACTCCTTACCAGTTTGCTGCATGTAGCTCTTTTGCATCTATGTCGATTCTGTTTATCCATCTGGTTTTGGGTCTCTCGCGTGATCTCTTGCCAACTATAGTGGCATCCATTGTTGTGTAGAGTAGTCCTGATGGATTGCTTCGAGGCACATGTTCCATCCACCTTATCCTCCTTGCCTTTATTCCATGAGATATTGACTGACCAGTTTCTTTAAGAAGTTTATTGTTAATTGTTCTCCTACAAGTGTTAAGGTTCTGATCCCTGATCGTTGTTCATATAATTTTACGGAGGTCTTCCGTATGGGTAAAAGTAAAAACAAAAATATGTAATATAATCTCACAGTTTTATAACTAAATTTGTGCGTCATTTATTTTGAGAGAAAGTCATAAGTACATGATACTGTTTAATATTTCATAATAAATTAGGGCACAATGAAAATTGATATTAAATAAAAAGTATTTAGTAAGTAGGTATATAACTCTCTATACATTCTCCCATTTTTTAATTATAAATATCACGCAAACTGGTATCCCACAGCTGACTGTTGCAGACGCAATAAAGATAGCAACTGTAGAGATGATGGATCACTTTTCACATCCCGACTGTCATCCCATGAATATGTTAATCATACCAGGGCCCCCCCCCCTGGTCCGTGATGGATTCATGTTTGTTCCTTTTTGAAAAGTTTAGTCGGCAGTTAGCTCTTTCCGTCGGATTGTAGGTGGGTAGAATGATAGATTAAATTAATAAAGGTATGTTTGATATATATGAAGTATCAATCAACAGGGAAAATATAGCCAACCGAGCAAATTATAGCCAACCGAGAAAATTATAGGCTGCATATAAAACTGTAAAGGTCAAATTACAATTTATAATGAAAACTTTTTTATTTAAATTTAAATTACTTTTTATTTATTGATAGATATTACGATCGTCTTCATAGTTGTAGCAATATATAATAGTGATGAATGACCACATTCATACTAAAAAAAGAATAAATAAATGAGAAAAAAATAAATAAATAAAATCTCTCTTGAAATATATACAAACAGAATGATAAAGAAAATGAACATAATCAAACTATGTGTATATAAAAGTAAATAAATAAAATAATAATTGTCTCTAGTCACATTAACACAATCCACCTGAGGATCCCTGATCCCAGCGCATCCCTCTTACCGCATCACTGGTAGTGAGCCAGTCGAGGCTGAGCAAGTACGCTAAAGCCGCAAACACCCAACTTGAGTGGAGAATCTGACCATTGCCAGAACTCTAATTGTCCATTTTTATTTGACAATAAGTCTCTTGGCCACTGCCGTTTCAACCTTCTACGTGGACTATAGGGATGGGTGGAACTAGATAAGGTTTGAACCAAAGGATTAGGTTGGCTGGAAAGGTTTATATGGAATTTTGAGAATTTGGTTGCTATAAGGTCAAGGGCAAAAGGGATATGAAGTTCATAGTGTAGTGTTCTGTTGAAAACGTAATAGAGTGCATTAATTGTGGTTCTAAGGATTTTGGATTGAAATGATTGGATTCGTTTGATGTTTGACGGCTTAGCTGTTCGCCAAAAGTTCAAGTCCGTAGGTCCAGATAGGTCGGAGAATAGTCTTATAAATTAGTAGTTTGTTTTTTTAGTGAGAGATGAGAGGTCTGGCTAAGCAGTCGGTATAGTTGGCTAATCGTCTGTTGAGTTCTTGTCTTTTAAGTCTAGTATGTTGGTTCCAGGTGAGTCTATTGTCTAAGATGAATCCAATGTATCGCACTGTGTCGGATCTGGGTAAAGGAATATTATTAAAAGTAACAGGTGGACAGAAGCTGCGGCGGAGAGTGAAAGTCACATGGCTGCATTTCGATTCGTTGACTTTTATCTGGCATTGGTTGTACCATTGTACAATCCGGACGAGGTGAGTTTGGAGATTGGATGAGGCTATAACTGGATCAGGATGGGAGGATAGGATAGCTGTATTATCGGCAAATGTTGCCAGGAACGTGTCGGGATTGATGGGAATGTCAGAAGTGAAGTGGATGTAGAGGACAGGACTTGCCTCGATGAAAGAAAAAATTAAGGGTTTGATACCTCCTATTCCAAATACTTAGTACCTTCATATTTATGTAGCCATGTTAGCGTACTATAGCATGCTCAAGATGCTTTGTACTTAACATTATTTTTTTTACAACTTTTAGCAAAAAAAAACATGCTGTTTAAAATCATTAATTTATTTAATATTCGAAAAATAACAAATATTATTAAGACAAATTAAACATTAGCAAGGCGTACATTTTTTGGTTTTTGAATAGTGAAATTGTAAATTACTTCTTAAAAATCAATCCATTTAAATACATTAGTTTCTATCAACAGGAATAAACTGATCTATCTTGCTTGAAACCACCGCATTCCTCAGGCTAATCTCGTCTCGTTTTAATTTTAGATCAGAGGAATAAGGGGACCCACTGCGGTAAAGATGACAGGTCAGGGCAGCTACCCAAGGGACTATTGTTTTATCACTTGATAAGCAACGTAGTAACTTCTAAAAGCACTCACCATTATTGTGGACACTAACAGCTAAAAAAACTAGTAACAGACAGTTTTATTGGTTGAAAAAATAGCCAATATTCGTCATTGCTTGAAGGGACGTGACGGCCGTGGGGGTTGGGACGTAGGTCCCAGATTCCTACCTGGGGCAACTCTGGAAGCCACCAGAAGGACCAAGAGACCCACTTCCGAACAAGTTACCTCCACCAAATAGCAGGCCTTATGGATGGGCATTTAGTGTAAGGATGGCATTGATCGATCCTACAAAAAACAGTGTTCTCAACATAACTTTTTTAAGAAGCTAATTAACGCGAGTACTATGTACGCAACTCAAATAAACCACCGGTAATTTTCCCGAATTTCCATTTAATTCCTTTATGATTCCGTTTTGAGTAAAACTTCTTAAATCCCTATCTATCCATGTCTAGAATTTATTGAAATTAAACGTTGCAAAAAATTGCATACACGGAACATTTTAACCTAAAATAAATAAATTATTTCAATTATAATAACATAAAATTGAATGCTTGGACTTTCCCATACGATACACACACTGGTGTGTTAGTCAATATTTATTTATTTTATTATTTTTCCTTATTAAACTTGCTGTTTAGAATAGAAATCGCGAAGAGTCGAATACTGAGTTAAAAAAAAAAATTAAATGCAAGTGACGAATATTCTTGAAATTGTATTACTAATAAAAAAATTCCAAGAATAACTTTCTAAAAAAGTCTTAGGTAACCGATAAAATAGCTGTACAATAAAATTCATTGTTATAAAACTCGAGCATTGTTACCGTTTCAGCCTTGGATTCCGTCTTCACCTGGAAGACTTTCTTTATTCCGTCCTACAGGCTAATGGGAATTTCTTGTTCCAGTTTTACATTTAAATGGTATGTATTTAGTAATTTTATTTTTATTCACAAGGTTAGCCAAGCTCTCGACGAATTATGCTATAACAACAAAGTTGATTTTTGTAGGATTTGAGTGTTTATTCTTAAAGGATTTTACAAAGTTTGGGTTTCACAGCTAGAATATGCTCATTTTTTAATAGACGAAATAATATATACAATTTAGACAAATTAACTCTGCAATAAAAGGGATTTTTTTTTTTTACTCCAACAATTTGTTAATTTTAACCCGGCCGGAGTTCCCTATTTTTTTTTTCTTTTGTCTTCTAAAGTATCCCGTGAGCATCTATCTCATGGTAGATGTTTTGTACTATTTTTTGTATAATTGGGTGTGATGGTGACGAAAACCTTAGCGATTACGGTCAATGGAAATTGAAATTGTAAATTGCAATTCTCCACCAGGGGCTGAAGAGTCCAGATTTCATAACAGATCAAAGATCTCTTGCCTCGGTTCATGATTTAAAATAAGAAACGTAGGAGGTGTCCAGGTGAGCGAAATGCTCAAGTGAGAAAAAAGCTTGAGAGATGTCACGTTTACTGGTGAGAGAAACCCTCAGTCTTACAGTTGGGAGGAGGCCAGAGCAAAACCGAATTGTGTATAGATAAAAAGGTAAAAGAGGTTAACGGAAGGTAGACAAAAGTATAAACAAAACAATTGAAATAGAAGGAAATATAGACGTTTATTTTCCAATATGAGAAAATCCTCAGGGTACAAACCTACTACTCGCCTCTCCCGGGTTTGTTCCATAATAATGTTCAAAATGACCGGTATTACGTGAAAACGATACCTATTTATCACTGTGCAATGGAAATAATCAATATTAACATTGTAGATATTAACGTTTTCCCACTATTATCCAGTGAAACAGTAAGCTCGTTTTGTAAAAGTTTAAAACGCTGTTTTCTCCGTATGATAGATTTCGGACAAACGCCTGATAAGAATAGTATCAGCCGATATGAGCAACCAGCCTTAATTTTTTAGTGTTCAGTATATTGCAGAAATAGAGTTTCCAGTAGAGACATACGGCCATAGTCCATTTTCCAATATATATTTTGATAAAATAACTCGTTACATGTAAAGCGTAGGTGAATTAAAAATTAAAAAAGAAAAATTTTCATACAGGAATAAATCAAATAAACTGGCTTGAGTAATGGCTAAAACCTTTATTTATTCTGTTTCAAAACCTGATTCCTTTCTCAAAAACTGTCAGGTATATTGCCTTTCTCCCGGACAGAAGACTAACGTGGAATCCACATACTAGACTTAAAAGACTAGAACGTGACAAACGATTCGGAAAATTATGTAAACAGCTTAGTAAAAAATCACAGCCTTCAGTAGGCCACAAATAAGACTACTTTACAAAACAATAATAAAACCTCTGTAAACTTATTGATTAGACTTATTGGTGACAGCTAAAACTCATCAAACGCGGTCAAAGTCCTTTGAATTGTCAATGCTCCTTACTATGTAGCCAACAATACCCTACATCTTGAACTTAATATCCCATTTTTATCAGACCTTTTAAAATCCCCATTCACCACATTCAATGAGAAACTCAAAAATGCTAATCGCTTATATCCCCTAATCGTTCTATAACAGTGTTAGAATCATGGTCTGTCTGTTTGATCTCGGAAGAACAATAGTGTTATTCTTCAGGACTTTCTCACAGTTAAGCATTTACTCTGTTACATTACTTTTATAATTTCCATTTTCTTTATCTACTTTTATATTATTTTCCATTTTTATTTTTATTTATTTTATAACATAAGCAACAAATGAGGCCTTCTCGATCTCTCTAATCCAGGGACAAAAAATCGTAGAAAAAAACCGGTTAAAAAATTTGTGAGCGGTTCTTTATTAACACAAGCTTTAAATAGTCAAAAATCAACAAAACTATTATGCTACATGGACTTCAATGGACAATTCTCTGTTCAAGTAACACCGCATAATACTTTTAAAAAAAGCAAAGGTATTATCCGATATTATGATTTTCAATTCATGAAAAATGGAGGAAATAAAAAAAAGAATTAGCTCCAATAATTAAAGCTATATTTAGAATTAAATCTAAATATGACGGAAATGAAATATCAATAAATAATTATATTAGAACTGGCTGCACAATCCCTATCTGGCATTAACCATCCACGAAAGCTGAAACTGCAATGGCCCAGAGACCTATTATGAATAACATAATGAAGTTCTGGTAATGGCCATATTCTCCACTCAAGGCCTGAGTCTATGCAATCAATCACCCTCTACTGGCTTTTTTCCCCTTCTCTTCTATTTCTTGTTTTGTTATCATTTATTTTATGTATTTATAAATATCGTATGAATGAGCTCGACTATCCATGTTAACATAGTATAAAAATATGACATAATGTAATACTACAAAATTTTAAAAAAAATAAATAACAAGGTTTTTAAAACCTGATTATTACAGGAGACAGGAATCAAAGCCAATCACTTCGGATGAGCGAGTACATCATGGCATCAGCCCCTCTGCCAAGAGTGGTGGGCTCAGTAATCCCTACGAATTAACAGCAGGTACACTCAGGTATTGAGCTGTAGCAGACTTGTGGCGAATTAATTCCCGACCCAATACCTGACAAGTGAAATTGCTAAATGTTTGAAATTAGAAAATGATTTGGTCCGCTGACAATGTAATGTTGTCGTTAGATCTCGTTTGTTTGCACCCCGCGATTAAACTGATTGGATCCAATATTCCCATTAAATGCTCTCATTCAAAACAAACAATGTCCCCCTGCTAATGTTCCATGTCCCTACCAGAAGCGATTCCTCGCACATTAAAATATCATTTCATCATAAAAAAATAAATAAATATTAGGGTAGTATTTATTACTGATATATTAAATTTAAAAGTATTAGCATCCCCATGAATACATTATGTATTTTATGATATTATTGTAATCTAACAAATATAAAAGATAAAAAATTAAAATTACCCTTTAAAAATATTTATAACCCATTATTACGATTGAAAGAAGAATGAAAAGGAAAATCATAATGAACAATAAAGACAGAGCTAGTGAGCTAACATGGTTCGTTTTGAAAACTTAATAATATAAAATAATCATATAAATTATATGTGAAATAAATTTTTTAAAAAACAAACCATACCGCTAGATGGATTAGATGGATAATTTTAATATGGCTAAGTTTTAGGTTGTGTAAATTAACTCTATAAGTAACCAATTTATATATAGATAAAAATTAAATGAGTCACGAGTGTTGTATTATTTTATTTTTATATACTTTTTCTCTACTTAAATTCTTCTTGTTCGCATTACTTAGATCGCTTTTTTATCTCAACTCTTTGTGTTATCATTAATCTAATTTCTGTACCTTGAAGGTAAACTACTGCAGAGAAGAATACTTAAACTTGTTCATTTATTTACGAATGCTCTATATGTACTAAATTACTTCAAGAAAATATGAGTTGGAAAATGCACGAACGTCGTTGTTCACTAGCCAATAAATATTTTGTAGTTTAGCAACTAAGATCTCAACAGAAAATTAATATTATAGACAATTATATGTTAGTTAGTTTTTATTATTCTAAAAATTTACGAGAATGACTGTGGTTCAAGAAGCTATTATTACGTGAATAATCTCATTAATCCAAACTTGAGACTAAGTGTAGAAAATATAACTTATATAATATATAATAATGTACCACTATAAACCTATATATTACCTAAACTATGTAATGTTTACTGAATTATCTTAAAATTCACGCATATAATAATTTATTTAGAAAATAAATAAATACATCTAAAAAATGTTAAAATAAAAATTAAATTTGTCGTACCACTCTATAACAATATTTGTATATATAAATTTGGTAGACGTAGCTTAAACTATATGGCACCATGTTCAATCGGTTACCAGAAAAACTAATAAATAAATCAACCACTAAAAAAACTGAGTATTTAACTGGGAACTTTCTTACTTCTATGATAACTGATTTTGATTAACCAAATGACCATATCTGCCAGTATTATTTTTTAACTCCACATAATTATTCGTCATGTTACGATTATGAATTAGCTATATATGTGTGTGCTTAGTAATAGATATTATTTATTTAGATATTATTAGATCCTTATTTTTATCATACTCTGTATCACCTTGTTTTATTCTCATTATTATATTAATTCACTAATAGTAAATTTGCAGCTTTATTATTCACTTCAAAGTCCTTTCAGTTATTTTGATTTTTATCATCATTATTATTTATTTAATGTAATTTTTTTAATAATTATTATTTTATTTTTATTTTTTACTTTATTCTCATTTTAGTAGTTGTTAATTGAATTATTAGTTGTATCTCGTGATATAAATTTATATTGTACCTATCTAGCTTAAAAATTGTATAGCCTTCACAACGCCCTAATAGTCAAGATTGTAATAATTACATTTCACTTGTGTCCATCATTTTTATGAGTCATTTTGGTACCGACCGATAGATGTTGTCATCTGGTTGGACCATATTGGATGTAATTTTTTTAACGAATATATTTTTTTAATGAAATATAAATATATTTAGACAAAATTAGCCGTTAGTTTTGGATACACACAACCCAAGTAGTGGCTAGTCGAGTGTTTCTAGCACTGCAGGACAGGTTTATTTATTTTATTTTATTAATTTAAAACATTACATCCAATATGGTTCAACCAGATAACAATATCGGTCGGCGCCAAAATAACACATCAAATGGTAGATATAAATGAAATGTATTATGTATATAAATATGTATATATGTATGAAACTATTAGGGCGTTGTAGAGGCTATACATTTTTTAAGCTAGATAAGTACAATATGGATTGATATCAAGTGATACAATTAATAATTTAATTAACAACTACTAAAATGAAAATTAAGTAAAAAATATTACTGAAATAATATATTAAAAAAAATTAAATTAAAATAATAACAATAACTGAAAGGATTACGAAGCTGCAAATTTACAATTAGTGAATAATTATAATAATGAGAATAAAACCAGATGAACACACACTACATTGCTAATTCAAATTGTAATATAATGAATGAATTATGAAGAATTAAGAAAAAATACTAGCAGATATGGTCATTTGGTGAATAAAAAACAATTATAGGAAATAAGAGTAACTAGGTACTCTCTTTTTTTTTTTTGAGGTGGGGGTTGATTAATTTATTAGTTCTTCTGGTATGCGATTGAACAGATATGGCACAACATAATTTAATTTACGTTTACCAGATTTCTTGTAATAGTGGGGTTTGATAAATTTAATTTTGTTTTTTTACATTTTTATAGATATTTTTTCTTTTCGAAGTAAATAATTATCCATAAATTTTAAGATAATTTCATAGAATAAAATTGTTTAGGTGGTAGAGTACCAACGATTTTAAGATTTTCTGTTTTATTATTGCGATGTCATAACAGATAAGGTCAAAGAGAGCCTATATTCGGTTTTTTAAGTTTTATATAATTATTTTTTAATTTAATGAAATTGTATATTTCCACAGGAACATTTACAAAAATATAATTATAAAAATGAAAATAATTATTTTAAAATGTTGGTAATAAAGTAAAATTTGAATAAAAATCAAATAATCCAAAAATATGTAGTACTACTACCGCATAAACATTATATCTACCTAAAATATTTGCGCAAACGTATTATAAAAATAAAATCTTTACATTTAGGCGGCCATGGATTCTGCATTTAATAAGAAAAAATTAAAATTTCAACGGGAGCCTGAGTCGACTCTAGGAGTCCCCATTTTCTCACTGTTGCCCAATACGGCTCTAATCGTATTACGACTACCCAAGTCGTTCTTAGGAACTGCCAACTGCCCAAACTTAACACTCCATATGCTTTAAAAAAGCAGTATTAACGTTTGTTTTTTTAAAGAAATAATATAATTTAAAATTATTCTGTCCACATAACGCTACGGAAATATATCTAAATACATTCAAATGTGCTAATGAAATGGATATAGGTTTAAAATTATTAATTGGTTTTCACATGGCAAAGATCGTCGTTAGTAGAGTAATTATGTAAATGTTGCTTTCAGCTATTGAATAATGTAACGAGACACTTTAAAAACGTTTGAAATTTATGTTAATCAGACATGTGTGCAAGCAAACTACTTTGCCTCTATTAACTACGACCAGTCGACAGGCAGCACTGTCTCTGGATTAAAGTTTACTCCTCAATGTAACCAAGCCCAGATGTTAACAATACCACAGTCTAACTCATGCTAACAGTAGAACTTTTACCAAGGACATATGTCAGTTTAGATTCCTTAAAATTTTTACTGGATAGATAAATATTTATCAATATTTCAAGGTTGAAAAATATAAATTTAAAAAAAAAATTACTATTTTAGATAAATAAAAAAAATATCTATGGAAAAAGCAGTGTTGATAAAATACGTTTGCGCAAGATTATGCTAAGTTGACGCCTGGAATTTGATAAACTTAATAACGGATCATTTCTACACCAATTCGAAGTTTCTCTTGAATCTCTTGGCGAGCCAAGAAAATTATGTTTATTCATAGATAAGTTGAAACACAATAGAAAAGAAAAAAAATCACATCTATCACAGACCAATTAGAAGGTAATGCGGACAGTACAATTGGGATGAAATGCTAATGAAAATTATCTATTCTAGTGACACAATTTTTTTTCTTATTTTCTGCCATAATAAAAACCTTTCTTCAGTACCAGTACCAGTAAATTAGGTAGTTAGTTGGAAGACAAAGTGTCAAAACGTAACACGGTAAAACAGCATCAATTTCAGTTTACGGATACATTAAGCTAAAGAAGCAACTTCCGCAAAGACTGCAATCCTGTACACTGCATGATACTAGCTCATGATACTGTAACGTCATAGCTGCATTTACGATCATGGCAGTACTGCTGCGGCATTAAAGCTATTGTCACTTGTCGCAATAAACAATCGCACCTTATCTACCCTTACAAATGTAATGGGTATTGGGCGGGGAAACACTGCTATCGTATGTTGTTATTCAATTATTGGGATCACTGACTGGAATAATATTGTATACAACATTTAACAAAGTGTACAGAACCAGCTAGATAATTGAAATTCATTTTCTTTTATTAATGAATGTTTTTGTGTGACACAAATATATATAATAAAAAATATATACTCCAAGAATTTAACATACAACGTTATCTCACCGTTGTGATTTTTTTTTCTAACCTTTTTGATATTACTAGTAATGAAAGTTTTTGGACAGCAAATGTAATTTTTTTAACAGATTGTCACCTGATTAGGGTTGGATTTATAACCATTATTTAAAGTACATCTGTACTGTACATCTGTCGTGGGCGAACTATCACAACAAAAAACTGTTACAACATAAAGGAGTTTTAAAGTAACATAGCGTTGTAGTGTTTTTATCGCACAAATAATTATTTTAATCTAGTAAAAAGAGTTTATACATACAATAACTTTTTCGTAACAAAAACAAGAGAGCAGTGTATAAATAACCAATTCTTATAGTTAACTCCTGTTGTGCGAAATTGCAACTAAAGTAATTATAATAAACCGTTGATAAAAAAAAAGATTATGTTGCTTCGAAGAAGCGACAAAAGGCTGCTAAAAGAAAAGAAACTATGGAGCCAACGTGACACACAAAGTAATTCAATTAACGATATGATCCTTATAAGTCTTAGAAGCTTGTAATCTCAGTAGTAAGTAAATATAGGAATGAAATATAAATAACCTAATAGTAAAGTAAGTTACTAAAATACAGTTGTTATGTAATGTAATATAATGTAATAATAATAATACTGTCTAATATCATTGTAATGTAGTGCAATATGATGCAATTCTAGTGTCATAATTTATTTATAATGAACTGTTTAGAGGCAGTATGTAATTAACTTCCAAATCATGACAGTATTCCTCTATGTTGCCCCTTCATTCCTAACAATACCATACTGGATGACACCACCGTGCTGCCGGCCACTAAGTGGTGTAGCGATAGTGTACTGAAGGCTCAGCAACTCTCAAGCCTCAGCACCTGATAAAGGTATAAAGAAAAATAAAGAGGATACATTATATAATTGATACTTGATGTATTACATAATATTGTAAATAATAAAAATGGAAAGGATCAAAAAACTAGACTAAAATTAACGTAATAACTTGAAAACCACAAAGCTACGAAAAAATAGAACGTAATTTTTATTTCATTTTAACATTTAACAGAATATGCATTATATGACAAAACCCATATATCAATTTTCGTTTACCCTTACTGTACTCCATAATATGAAGTCACTTTTCAGGATCACAGGTTAGTTGGCAAGCAGCACTCACATGATAAATACAATTTAAATCGATTATATTTGGGAAACTATACGTTCTTTGGAGTGTTGTTTGTTTAAAACTATTTCATCCATTTCCACGTTTTCTTCGTGATACTTCCAGTCACTTAACAGCATTTAATAGAAATACTATTGATTTTATAATAATTTTACTTCTTAAAATAATATTTTAACATAATTAAAATATTATTATTAATAAATTAACTAGAAATACTATTAAGCAACTAGTAACTTGACTTATGATGCGCAGGACATCAAACCAACAAAAATTATTAAATGTGCATTATTTGATAACATCGATTTCCGAAGTCCGAAGATCATACAAGGGAAATTATAACCATGTACCAAAATAAGATACTTTAAAACTAGGTAGAGTAGTGCAAATTGGATGTAGTAGATTGAAAACCATTTCTATGTGATTTGGTCCCCATAAGTTTCTCTTCCAATGCGCTCGTGTCATTTAATTGTTGAGATTTTACTGCATCCTGTAATTTATTAGTTATTTACTATCTTTGTTTTTCAAAATTAATTTTATTGTAAATCACTTCTTGGCATCACTTAAAAAATTGTGAAGATGTGAAGATTTGAGTTCTGTTTTTTATATATAAGAAATTTTGGTCTGTTATGTAGATCATCAATATCTAGTTTTCTATTAGTTAAATTAATCTTGCTGACATACCAACAACTCCTAACACTATCCTTACCATTTATGCTGATGACACATGTGTGCTCACAGTTAGTAATAACCCTTTGATTGCATCCCAAACTCTCCAGTCCCATATCACAATCCTCGTAGAATAGTGTCGAAATTGGAGGATAAAGATAAATCCCAACAAATCACATTTACTTCGTCGTAAACCTGCCGACTGCCCTACAGTATACTTTGATAATGTGGCTCTTACCCCTGTAGAACAGATTCGTTATCTTGGACTACATCTTGACAAACGACTAACCTGGAATCCTCACACAAGACTGAAAAGACAGGAAACTGCACGCAGATTCCGACTACTACAGCACTTACTAGACAAACGGTCTAAACTTCCAACTCATTACAAAAGACTGATCTACATGACAATAATATGGCCCATCTGGACATACGGAGTTGAGCTTTGGGGCTCCACTTAACCTTTGAATTCCTCTCGTATCCAATCTTTACAATCCAAAATCCTTCGTAAAATCCTCAATGCTCCTTATTTTGTTACTAATAAAACCATCCATAAAGACCTAAATGTTCCTTATGTAACCGATCTAGCCCGAACCCGATATTATTCCTTCCATAATAAACTCCCTAACCACTCAAACCCACTCGTTTCTAACCTTGCTTCCTGTTCCATTCCTGGCAATCCTCCAAGGCACCTGAAAAGAAGATGGCCTCGTGACCTTATATTGTAAACTGTTTTTAGAGTTCTACTACTGGGTAGTTTCTCTACATCCTGTATCATATCATTATGTCATTATGATCAAATTTACTGGTTGTATTTTTTTATACAGTTGTAAATATCAAGAAATAAATAAAAAAAAAATAATCTTACACTACTAATCTCCCCCTCCCAAAAACTTTATTGGTATGGAAAGTACAATCAACAATTCATGGACACTTAACTGGACTAATTACTACACTAGACTAAACTGCGTTTGGTTAGACTAAACTAACAGACCGAAGCGTATTAATCTGACCTGAGGGGTGTAGGGATGTCCTACATATACAAATCTGGCACTACTGGCTGCTCCTATTAAAGGTTGTTTTGAATATTTATCTGCCTATTACACTTTTTTACTTTAGCCAAAAATTAATACAATATGAGCCGTTTATTGTTAAAGTAGTGTCAAAGTCAAACTTGGAACTTTGATAAATTAAAAACTTTAGGGAACATTCTATACTATTTTAGTAAGAAATAGTAGTATGACCTCTTAAAACTATTCAAAAGCATGCTTAAAGTTTTAAAAACTTTATAACTAATGCACTGTGTATTTAATTATATAGTTTTAATTACTTTAATTTGATGAAAATCATTTTTTGTATAAATAAGTTTTGAAATTGTAAATCAATCAGAAAGAATCAATTATTATTTTGATTTGATTTTCGGATATCATCGTTTAAATTAAACGTGATATAATTTTCAGATTGTGATAATTTTAAATTTGTTCCACCATTGATCTTAATTAGTGTACAATTTTTATTATCATGTTATGCTACTATTATGACAGGAATTAAAACACAATCATGCCAAGTTCATTTTTTTTTTATCTTTAACATTTCGGAGTACAGCGTCCTCCTCATCAGCAACTAACTTGCTCCATTATTAAAAGATGAGTCACAATTTTTAAACAAATAGCAACATTAAATACAATGATCATACAACACATATAATACAATTATAACATACAAAACAACAATGAATGAAAAACGTCAATGAAAGTAAATACTATTTGTTTCAATTTTTGACCTGGAGGAATAGAGGATAAATAGATTTTAATTATTAGAAATTCTTGAATCATCTAACGTTGTACCAAAACCAAGGATTGAAAAAAAAAAAGAAAATATGATGAGAAAGACCAGCCAACTCCATATAAAGTTTTAATGAACGCATGATTTCATATTCAACAATTTGTTATGAAGGAATAAGATTTCCATTCCAGTTCCTCTGAAATACTTTAGCAAGGCGGGGTACTTCTCCAAATGCCTTTGAATTAGTTACCCTTGTAGTAGGGACTTTAAACTTTCCCTTATAACTTTATAATTTTCTTTTGTCATCAACAACAATACTCGTTCTAATTACATACCTCGCTAGTCGTATTTTGCGGTTCCTTAAGTAGGTTTTATTCGAGTTCTGTTAGGAAGTTAGATTTATAACATGATATTATCCGATGTAAGTGTAATAGCAAAGAACAAGTATTTTGTAATTCAGATCATACTTATAGTTAGAGAGCTTAAAAATTATTCATTTAATGCTTAGACCTGTTATACAGGCTGCTTATAGTTTCATCAACAAAGGAGTCGAAAGAGCTTGGTAGTGCCAAACTCAAACTAATGAATAAATTACATTACTGTAATTAGCAATCGATTTTTACTTTAAATAACAGCAAACCCTAAATCGAAAAAAGAAACACTATAAATTAAAATTCCTATTGTATACAATTTATTAATATTAACCACATATGTATATTCAATAACACAAATTCATTCTTAAATTGGGACAATTTTTATTTATTTTCAAAACCTCTTTATTTTTCATTTAAATACAAAGATATATAAATTTTAATACACACACACACACACATATATATATATATATATATATATGTACACACACACACAAAATACAAATTACATTGAAAGGGACAATTGATACAACTCCAACTTAAATAAATTTAATTAGGGAGGACTGGTGTTAATGAACTGTTGCGTCAGACCTAATAATAGTTCTATAGAAAAATAATTATACAGGGTCACGGCATCAAGAGAAATTAGTAATAGCTTTCTCAGAACTCACTCAAACCCTTTATACTGACTGAACTCAATACAGAGGTTTCATTCGATTTTTTTTTCATTATTACAATAATTTTTAGAAAAATTAATAACATGTACAAATTGTTTGTAAAATTGCGTCAAGCATAAGGAAAATTAAGATATATACGAAACAAATCCTGCTTATAGATTTCCACGACTAAGTTATAATTACAAAGTCCATTAAGTACATAAGCCAGCATAGATTCCTTTATTTTATCTTTTTTTTTATTAAAAGAAAAACCTGGCGATTGAGGGTGTTTAAGAAATAATCATAGTACTTCTTTACCCCATTAGTAGCCGAGCGAGTTTATGCGCAAAATTTGGCTCGTAACAGCAGCTTCGCCAGTTCAAATTCTGCCTGGGAGGTTCTATTTCTGTGGCGGCCACACAAAATGCAAACTTGACCTCCTATAATGGAATAGAATAGGAGGTAACCTTTAGATACCCCGGAATATATCAGAAATGACATTTTTCATAAAAAAAAAAAAAAAAAGTTACTTCATCTACCAGGTACTGCACCTCTGATTCTTCTAGTTTGTAGCCGTACTGTATTTAAAAAAAAATAAAATCATTACTATGTTTGTCTTGTTAAAGGAATGTTTTAGGAACGAGTTAAGACAAATAAATAAGACACATATTACGAGAAAAAAGTTTTAATTTAAACATGAAATGAAAGTGCTAGAAATATATATACCTTAGACACAGTTTCTTCCTATACTCTGGTCCCATTATCGACTATCCCAGAGCTAGTAGGGTGATAATAAAGTAACTATAGTCCACGATACATTATATAGAATACGTAAAATACAAAATACATTTTTGATATTTGACCACAGTTATATTTTAATAATATTATTCTACACTTTTTATTATGTACATTTGAAGTAGTTGAAGAAAAAAATCTGAAAATACATAATTTTTACTCTGAGAAAAGTTCCTTTATGATAAATATTTGCATTTTTTCCTACACGTCAGGACAGTACTTTAGTAAATATAGCTGCCGAGCGAAGTATCACAAATTTGTTTCTCAAAGCTATCTCTTTTCTTGCAACAAAATAGATGTTCCAACTACGACAAGATACTTTCATGAATTTTCGATTTTTATTCATCAAGTACGATCAACTGAAGTCAGTATTACATACTGGAATAAACATTTGAACAATATACAACGGTTTCATGACCGGAACTTTGCGTTTATGATCCTCCTAGGAAAAGAAAATATATAGACAAAAAAGAAAAAAAAATATGTAAAATAAGAACTATAAGAAACTGTGAGCTTTATAGAAGTAGTAAAACGATGCAATTCAAATAAGGGTCCACAAAAAATACCGAGCTATTGGCATCAGTAAATTTTTGCTTATGGCTAAAAAAGGGTGACCGGATCGTTTTTGTTAGACTTAAGGGTCATTCAAGAAACCTCACACTTACTGAAAAAACTGATGGCAAAATTATACAAAATAGTAGATTTAAGATGGTTTGGCCAGAACCAGATACCCTTCCTTCCATAATAAACTTCTCAACCACCCAAATCCACTTGTTTCTAACCTGGCTTCTCCTTCATTACCTAATAATCCTCTTAGGCGTCTGAAAAGAAGATGGCCTCGAGATCTTCTCCTCTAGAAATGTTATTGGAGTTCTATCAGTGGGTAGATTCTCCACATGTTTTTATCATGCCACTATGTCACCTACAGCAAATTTACTTTTTGTATATATGTTTATACAGTTGTAAATAACAATAAATAAATTATTAAAAAAAAAAAAAATATGGTTGGTAATGGAGAAAAGATCCAGAACCTAGAGGAAATTATGAGAAAACCTACAACTACTTAATTAATTTAAATATATATAGTTTTGATAATAATTTATTAATTTATAAAAAAAATAACAGCTGTACCTCTTGAGTCCGTTGATTATTCAAAATAGACTTAATTAGGAGTGCTAAAGGCGATTTGGCTTAAACAAAATGAAATTAGGTTCTTTGTCTTTCTCGTTCTTTCAGGCCCCGTAACTAGATTACGGACTAGTAAAAGGTTTAAAGGGGGCTCTGTAATTAGGGGATTTACAAGGTTATCGGAAATTATAAAAAAAAGTGTATTCAAATAAAGAAAAGCAAGAGGGGCACACGGGGCACGTGGATAAAGAGTGGTAAATACTTGGATCAGTGACCGGTCTTCTAGTAAGACCAAATTCTTTTTCTTTAAGCGATAAGATTAGATTTTCACGATATGTAAACTATTCGTACACAGTGCTTAGATTAGTAATTTAAAAAAATGATCAAATTGTAATTTAGATAATATACATTTTCTCTTTAGGTTCATTAACATTTTCACCGGAAGTTTTACAAAATTTTATAATTAGGGTTGCTATTAAATAAAAAAGGAAATACATTTTTTTACATACCGTAACGAAAGCCGTAATACCTCGTAAGTCCAAATAAAAACGAATATTAAGATTTTTATACTATTAAAAAAAATGGATTATTATTTTGTTGGTTACGTATTCTAATTACTTCAAAAATTCTTTCGGAATATCAATAGAACGATGCGTTCATGATTTTTTTTAAAAATTATGATGATCTCTTCAAACCTACAAGATATTACAGCTTAAGTGATGATGTGTGTTTTATTTTCAACACTAAGATTTTATATATAATAAAAATTACTATTCAAATAAAATAAATTATTATTAAATATTTTATTTGTATGAGTGTGTATATATAATTTAATTTTGGTTTATGCTTAATTATTTTTTTGTGTTTTTTGTTATTATTATCGTTTATATAATTTTTTTTGTTAATATGTATGTATGGTATAACTGTGAGCTTACATCTCTAACACCTCTTATTATTATTTTATTCCAATTAAAGTTTTAAAAAAAATTATGAGAACACAGAGCTTAATAAAAAAATAAAACCAAATACGAATCTTAAATTGTCTAAAAAAAATTTTCATAATGCAAATTAAGGAATGTTCCTCAGCCTTGGTTGAACATGAAAACTACTCAAATTTGAAGAAGTGATTAAAATAAATATGATACCGTTGGTGGATAGTAAATAGTAGTAATTTGATCTAGGAATAACCATGAATACAAATGAAGTATGTTTAGTAGTGCAGATGGAGGTTAGAGATGAAAGTGGAACAGGTAAATACGGTAATAAAAAAATAATTAGAAATTATAAAATAAGAATGGTTGCAGATGGGAAATGCTTGCAGTAAAATTATATTCGTAAATAGTTTGAACAGTTGTTTCTCGCCCCACAAAGGTATACCTAATATTTTTTAAATTAATATACGATTAACCCTCTCTCTCTCTCTGGATTTATCTTGAAAATAGTTGCCAATGTCTAATGATAAAGGAAAAACCGTTTGAGTAACGAGTGGAATAATCTAAATCTACTGAGGTTGGAGGATTAAAGTGGTTGATGGAGTCTTGTTTTAAGATCCTTAATTCATAGTTTGCACTTAATCCTAAAACACCGTGTTGATATATATAGTATATGTCTAAGAGGTGCATAATAAAATATTTAGTGAGTGAAGAGGTGTTATAGGCTCGTTAGTATGGACTCAGGTGTCACTATCACAGGCAGGACTCGAACTCACACTGCCAAAAGGGTCTCGTAACCTGATACACATTTATCACTCTAACCAGGGGAATGGAGGACAAAGGCTGATATCTGATATCTCGTCCTATTTAAAGTCTGATAAAATCCCTATCTCATTCAATTAGTAGAAAAGCAACATTATCAACTATACGGCTATCTTGGTAAATAATGGGAGATTAGTAATTAATATATTAGCTTTAATCAATAAATTTAGTAGCTTTTAGATCTTTATTATTCTTTTCTTACGTCGGCCCAAGACTGCCGATGGAGTCCTACACTGCAGATTTTTTTGTAATGCGTTTCAGGTAATTAGATCCGCGCCAAAATTTGTAAATGAAATATGATTTGATATTAAAATTACTGGCAAACTTAAAAAAAAAAAGAAGGAAGGTATTGTTCATGTGAAGAGACAGTTTAATCACAACAAGATATTAGCCGAGTTAAAACGAACGTCTCAATAGACTGCACGGAAGCGTTTAATTCAGAGTCCCATAATTTGCTATATAAAACACTACAGGACAACGAATTCCCTGAAGAGCTATAAATTCTATTGCGATCATTTCTACAGCACTGCTCATTAGGGGTGCGAGTCGGCGATGAGGTATTCGGTGAAATCCTACTCACCAGTGGAGTACCCCAGGGAACTGTGCTATCTCCAATACTTTTCAGTATGTACGGCTGAAACAGTTGGATTCAAGTTTGACATGGCTACTTCCAACGATGTAATCATCTACAGTAGTTCAATGAATGCAAAGACAGCTCTACGGAAGGCGGAGAAGGCTTGTGTGGAAATAACCAAGAAACTAGAAGGGCTGAATATCACAGTTATTCCCAAGAAGACTGATTGCATTATTTTCTCTATCCAGAAGAATAAGCGTCCTCTTCCTAAAGTCTATAAGGTAGCAGGGTACGAGAATAGACCAACAGGCAACATAGTATAAATGGGTGTCACTCTTGACAGACACCTGAGGGGCAATAATAAATAATCAAGCAGGTCGGGAACAAGTCTTACAGGCTTAATCACCAGATAACTTCTCTTAATCTCAAATTGATGATCTACAAAAGTGTGCTGAGGCCAGCCCTGCTCTACGTAGCACCTTCATCGGCCAAGTGGCCCCAACAGTTTCAGAGCGGTAACTGAGACGTATAGTGAGACATTCTTCACTCCGAAGAGCAAAAACGGACCACATACATACGACATCAGAACTACCAACTGTGATAGAATTTATATCGAGGAGACATATAAAATTTTTTTACAGCCTTTCGTACTGTAAGAAGCCATTATTTAGGACACTGACACTGATGGGACGGCCAGAAAGGTGGCAGACACTCACAAACACACAGATTCAGACTCAACTGAGATCAAGTTACTAGATTCACCAACAGACTGACACAAAATAAAGACTAAGTAATAAAGATCAAATTTCTTTAGCTTTCTCTTCAAATGCAGAAAAAGAACTCTTCAAAGCCACGCACCCATTGGGCTTAGAGGGAAAAAATCACGGTTTTTATACTCTTAATCAGACTGACGCCCACTGGTATATGAAGGGCCGAACAGTAAGAATTTTGAGAAATGTCTCTTTCAATTCGTAAAAAAACAGATGGCTATTGTTTTTGAATTTGACCATACATAGCGTCATTACCTGGTCGGCAAGAATAAAGTAAAACGAAGTCATCCCATAGTAACTTGTGGCTTTATAAAAATTCTCATTTATTAGTACGAATTTTTAAGTCTTGTAAAGTGTTGAGCAGGCTCGAACTGCAATAAAAACCTAATCCTTACACGACCCAAACCTAGAGAACCAATAAAAAGATACACATTCTCTAGGCAACAAAAAGGAATCGTAAAAAGCCAGCAAGGAAATACTAAAAAATATAAGGAAATATTAAAAATTATTGGAAGATCCTTGATTGACTATGTGTAATATATAAAATAAGATGGTCCGAGTGCAATCAAAATAACTCTATAATAATTAAACTATTCTTTGTAAACCAACGTCTTGCCACACTGTAGAGCCTTCTCAGAGCTAAAAAAGAAACAAACAATTAAAATAATGGCTTAATTGTTGGTAACATAAACTAAAATTAAACCAAGGTGTGGCCAAAAATGATATAAAATATGTAATACCTTTTATAAAAATCAATGAAGTAAATAAAATAAAGTAAAAATAAGATGCACAGTAAAGCGTATAAATGAACAAGAATTACAAAAAGGTATTAGACAATAAATGAAAAAAGAAATAATAATGAATAAAAAAATAAATATTAAGAATTATTGTTTCTTTTAACTTTATATGCCTTCCTTTAGATATGTTCCATGAATGTAAGAGTTAAACTAAAGTACAACTCTACGGTTGTTTATTAGAAAGGTGAGCTAAAATTGTTTTAGAGATGACTCTTTAATTGTAACAAATAAAGATTTTTAATCGAACTTTTTCAACCCCACTTTTTGTAATATTTAGTGCTTGACATTAAAACATAAGCATGTAATTATTATTCAAGATGTTCCTGGGATAGATTTTACTTTGTTAGAAGCAGAGAGCTAGCTTTGAATGTAATTCCATTCAATAGCCAAACACTTGAAGCTAATTTGCTTTGGCGAATACAAACAGCCCAAGCAGTCCCTCTTCAATATTTGTTCAATTAATTAATATGCCTAATTACAGTTTGGAACCATCCCGCTCCATAATTTAAACCTTACTTTAATAACAACGATTACAATCAATCGACGTAGATACCTTCTGAATACATTAGTAATAACGGATTGTTAAATGACACCTAACCTTTTTTTGGTCTGGGATCTTTATAATACCTTCACTATATCGATTTTTTAAAAAAAATTTATTGATTGTTTTTCACAACTGAATAAAAATATATACAAGTAAATTCGTAGTTAGCGTTAAATGACATGATACAAGCATTGTTAGAACGCCATTAAAATTTCAAGAGATCTCGAGGCCATGTTCATTTCAGACGCCTAGGATGATTATTAGGTAATGAAGGAAAAGACAGGTTAAAAACAAGTGGGTTTGGGTGGTTGGGAAGTTTATCATGGAAGGATTGGTATCTGATTCCAACCAAATCGGGACATTGAGGTCCTGATAGATGACCTGATTTGTGACAAAGTAAGAAGGATTTTGGATTGTAAGGATTGGATTCGGGTAGAATTCAATAGTTTAGTGGAGCCCCAAAGCTAGATTAAATAGGGAATACCTAAATATGGAATTTTATAAGGTTTTTTTATTTTTAAAAGCATCAAGAATTAATATTTGGGAAACAGTTCCATTTATTATTTTCAGAAAAACACTTTAGGAGCCAAGCAGAGATTGTTTTTACTCTAGTTCCTCAAATATTAATTCAGAAAAGTCAAATGATCATTTTACGTGTTTAATTATCATAGCATATTCAGTTAAATTTATTTGAGCCAGCGAATAGAGTTTAATACTAAGACTAAGTTCAACAAAACCCAAGATAGGGAAAGTTTCATCAAAACCACTGTGGTTTTAGACTGATTAAATATAATAATAATAATTGTGATACTAAAATAGATGGATAAGTAAAATAATCTGAAAAAATAGAATAAATAAATATGTATATTAAGTTAAAAAGATAATTATAACATGATAATAGTAGTTTTGATCACGTTTGGATTCGGAACTGCTATACTAGAATTCTACCACCTCCATATTTTCTCATTAACCGTAACCTTTCAGACAGATTATTTAATGTAAATTACAACATTGCTTATTCATCCCTCTCTCCTCAGTCTGCTGGTGTACCTCAGGGAAGTATCCTTGGTCCTATCCTTTTTTCAATTTTTACAGCTGACATCTCAACTCATCCCCACCAATATACGTATACCAATGACACTTATTGTTTATCAGTAGCTATGTATACAATTGCTGAAGGTAATAATCCAAACAACATATATTTATATTAATTAAAAATATTTGAGTCCTGCAAAACTATGATAGCAATAAAAACGATAAATAAAATTATAAAATGATTCAATGATCCAGATAAATATGGTTTACCATAAACTATTGACAAGATTATAAATTGTTTTCTAATATGTTTATGAATAGCTGTTGAGTTGGGTGAAGCATGCCGTGGGTGTCGCCTTGTGTCTTAACCGTAGAGTTCCAAATCTGAAGAGCCCTTCTTTCTCCTCTTTTCTGGCTTGTTCTGCCTTCGTCTTCCTTTCTAAGTCTTCCTCCCTCCCCTTTCGTCGTAGAGGAGTGTTGGGGCGTTATTCTTTTGGAAGCTGTTTCTTATTGGCTATCATTAGCCACGCCCAAAAAGAATAAGTTCCAAGGAGCTACAAGTTCTTAGGATAATTGACCTGCCTGCCTATAAGGCCGATGTCTATTTTAATGAATTTTTTCCCTTTAATATTTCGTACCTATTATAACTCTGTGAAAAGTCTCTTTGCGTTGACAGGTGCTGATTATTTTTTTAGGATGAATTATTGTTATAAATACAGTGGGATTAACGTTGAGAGTAAAATAAATATAATTTAATTAATAACTTTTAATTTTTTAAAATAAATTAAATATAATTTTTTACATTGTCTGGACCAACAAAAGTTATTAAGGAGGAAATAAAAGCGTGGTTAAAGGTGGAAAATGCCTTGTCTATATTTCTTTATGTAGAAAAGTTAGAATTTACAAAACTATCATCTTTTCCATTGTTCTTTACGGATGCTAATCGTGGCGTCTTACACTATGGGAAGAACAGTGCCTTAACGTGTTTAAAAATAAAGTATTATGTAAGATATTTGAACTGAAAAAGGATGAGTTAACCCGAGATTTTATAAGGCTACACATCGCTGAACTACACATCGCGAAGACTACACATCGCGCCTGGTAAATATAGGTTATAACAGTAAGGCAAAGAGAAGTAAGGTTGTAAGACTTAGTTAATAAGAGTTAGGGATTTATTAAATACATTCGCTCAATAAATACTGCTTTTTTTATTTAATAAGATTCCTTAACTTATTTATTAAAAGTAAAGTTAAATCAAATGTATCAACATTACATCAAAGTTTGTCCCAACTTTGCATTATTTGATCTATTTTTAAATTTTATAAATATTAGCTTTGAAGATAAACTTAAACATGATAAACTTTTCATTACAGCTTTAAAAACAATATGCAAACATATGAATGTAATTAACAATGCAAATAGATGTAATGTTTGCATAAAAACTAGGTTTCAACTAAGTTTTGTAAACATGAATTTAATAATAGAGAAACAATCTTTGAAAAGTAAAGAAAATTAGACCGTACCTTGATGATGATGAGCTTTTATATAAGATCTCAGTGTAATAAGCACAGCATACAATCGATAATTTAAAAAATTACAGTTTATTAATGGTTGAAAAACTAAAATCATCCCGATTAGGACTATAATTTAATTTTTTTTCATTTATTTATTGTTATTTACAACTGCATAACATATATACAACAAGTAAATTTGCTGTAGGTGAAATAGTGACTATGGCAGAGATAGTAACTAATTTAATTTAAATCAAAGAATACAATAATACGAATTCGCTCCACCCAAAGAATAATTACCGGTGAACCCAAAAGGAGGTTGATGGGTTATGTGACACATAACCTGCTACTTTTATGAGCAATTTTAAAATTGGATGCCTTAAGAAGCTCAGTAAGATCCAATGAGTGATTTGAAGTGATTCGAGCTCAAATTACTGAAAAAATATTTTATTATATATAGTTTGTTGCCATAATACTGATTTTTGTGTTATAGTTGTATGTTCAACGTTCAATAATATTGATCCTGTAAGGTGGGCTATATGTTGATATAATAATAGTTAGTAAAAATTTGTGACATTAACTTATTATGATTCGTACCAATCTTGAGGTTTTATCGTCAATCTCACCCATGACTCTGAAATAAATGTCATTAAATATTTACAAATAGTATTGTTAAGGCTAATTTATTGCATATCTTTCTAAATATCTAACATTTGGATGTTAAATATTAAAGTGAATTACCATTTAATTTACTAGTACAATAAATAAACAATACAGTTATTCAACTCGCTTATATTGGTGGTAAGGATGAAAAAAGATCTCGCATTAAAACTTGAATACATACTGTCCTACGTCCAACTAAAGCTTTAAAAGAATAACAATGAATAATGGTGCACATCCTTCATAATTTCAAACCTAACAATAGATAAATATACCAGTAATTTGTAAATACCTAATAACATTACTAATGTTCTTCTGAACTGACATATTGCTGCCTTCGGGATTCGAAGTTGCTTGTGATACAACAGTACTATCGATACCTGATCTTAGCATTTTAACTAAAGCATCGATACCCAATCATATTCACCCAATTCTAATCAAAGGCAATCGATTAAAATGCCAGTACATGAAGAATTAAAAACGTTAAAATAAAAAATAATTTAATTTAAAAATTAACCCAAACTACTGAAATACTCCTATTTTTCTAAACAATTAGAAAAAAGGGTATTATTGAAAATCTCCTTAGAAATATTAGTGGATTTTTAGTGATGTTGTATATCCATTTTTAAACTTTATTAATTGATAGATATTACAATCTGCCACACCGTTGTGGCAATAGGTAATAGTGATGAATGATCACATTCATACTAAAATAAAATAAGAATGAAAAAAAGTACATAAAAATAAATAAAATCTCTCTTAAAATATATACAAACAGAAAGATAATAAAAATGAACATAAACCAAATTATGTGCATGAATAAATAAATAAATAAAATAAAAGAATAATAAAAATAAAAGAATCTCTAGTCACGATTACACTCTTATATACAATATTTACACAATCGACCTGAGGATCTCCGTGCTCACTTCCCCACGTGTGAGGGGTAGAGCAGAGCTCAAAAGATCCCAGCGCATCCCTCTCGCCGCATCATTTGTAGTGAGCCAGTGGAGGCTGAGCAAGTGCGCTAAAGCCGCAAACACCCAACTTGAGTGGAGAATCTGACCATTGGCAGAACTCCAATTGTCCATTTTTATTTTACAATAAGTCTCTTGGCCACTGCCGTTTCAACCTTCGATTGTAGGGATGGGTGGAACTAGATAAGGATTAAACCAAAGGATTAGGGTGGTTAGAAAGGTTAATGTGGAATTCTGAGAATTTGGTTGGTATGAGGTCAAGGACAAAAGGAATATGAATGTCATGGAGTAGTGATCTGTTGGAATCGTGATAGGATGCATTAACTATGGTTCTAAGGATTTTGGATTGAAAGAAATGGATAAGTTTGATGTTCGACGTATTAGCTGCTCCCCAAAGTTCGAGTCCATAGGTCCGGATAGTTCGGAGTATAGTCTTATAAATTAGTAGTTTGTTTTCTAGTGAGAGATGAGGGGTCCGGCTGATCGTCTATGAAGTCTAGTATGTTGTTTCCAGGTGAGTCTTTTGGCTAAGATGAATCCAAGATATCGCACTGTGTCGGATCTGAGTAGAGGAATATTATTAAAAGTAGCAGGTGTTGTATATACAAATATGTGAAATTTGATATGGTCGATGATGAGTCGCGTGCCTTCCGCTAGGGGTCTTTGCAAGTATATTCAGTCCCATGTAACTGTGAGTTTCACCATAGAGAAAGCTCTACCATCTGCACATATAAGACTCGACTACTATATCAAGTTTCATTTTCTGTCTCATATACATTACTAACAATCCATTAATATGTTTATGAAGATAAGCAATAACATTTCGTACCTTAAAAGGAAAAGGAATTTTTGAGGTAGTCAAGTTTATTTTTTAAACATTATTACTTCCATGTACACATACACATTCCTTTCAAGGAATATCTTATGGCATATCGGGTAGGTTGATAATGTAAATTCTGATTTAGCGTGAGGTAGTTAAGTTGGAGCTAAGTCCCGAACCGAATCCTATCCCGCTAACAGCTGGACTTAGCGGCTCGATTGCCAAGTATTAGCTCCGGGATTAACTCCAATTTATCTCTGCTTTGCTGCGAGCTTAAGTTCACTAAGGATCCAGGTAAAGGAGATGAAAGGATTAAAACTAAAATTCGGATTAAAATTATTAATTCATTTAAATTTAACATTTTCTTTTATTTAATTTAATTATTCAAATTTGAATGTGCAGGTAGTCCCAGTATGCTTGCTTACGTCTTACAAATTTTGAATATTTGTGTGTAAATGGTTCAGGTAATGGAAAAACTAAATAGAACCAAATCGGTTTAGAATCTTATTTTCCATAAGAATACGTTATTATAATTTGAGTTTTCTCGACCGGCCGAAGAGTCTAAAGTGGCTGTCGTGGTGATGAAGCCTCGATTAAGAAATGCCGCAATTTAACGTTAAGGAATTGAGTACTGAAACGATTTTGTTTTTTAGGGTTTATTTTTTGTACCGTTTGCACGCAAATCGTTAAAAATATTCGTTTTTGCGATTACGCCTTCAGAACGCACCGGATCAAATGCTTGATACGATATGAATCATGTTAAAACTGGTAGTTAAAATATGAAGATAGAAAAACAAAACAATTTACAAGTAGGTTCATTACCAATTTAATAAAATAAAACTTATTTTTTTGTCAGTTATTTTAATATTTACAAGTGATCGAGACCAGATAAAAGCCCGCATAATATCCAAATCGTTGGTGTAACTATCGGCGTTATAACGAGAGTCTACTGTATTTCAAATTGAAGGTAAATATGCAACTAAACTTACTGCACTGGTCCCTACCAATTCTTAATTTAAGCCTTAATAAACCAACCATAATTTAATGTGTTATGATCATTTGTATATAATATTATTTAAAATATAATAATAAATATAATAATTACAAGGTAAATTTGATATAAATTACACTAACATAACTTTAGTGTTTATATAAGTTTCCAATACCATTAAATCGATATATACGATTTCACATGCAAAAAAAAAGAAAAGAAAATGAATACTGTAGGGGCTATAGTCTTTTTTTTACAAAAAAGGAGAAATAAGAGAGATGAAGAATAAACAAAACCTCACTATTATATTATCTTAAACACTTTCATTAATGGTTACAGAATAATCTCAATATTAACAGAAAGAGTCCCTCACAACTCAGAAGTCAAATTACAACTAATATAACTTTCAGCGAACTAAGATAATTAATTATACGCACTCTCACTTTTATTAACACTGTTCTCGACAAACACCAAAAAACCTCCCCTCGCTCTCCTTCTCAGTGTTGCCCACGCAGTGTTGCCATCTCACAAATACAAAAATATATGTGTATAAAATTTTTATTGAGCTTATTAATGAACGTTCATTAAAGTAGCTTCATCGCTAATTACAAGCATGGGTGCTTCATGAACAGCATGAATCGTCATTAAAGCTTGATTACTTTTCTTTAGAAACTCATTAACAACTTCCCCAATAACTGCAACCACTAATTCATTATTCATCCCTTATCAATATTTCAGTACTATCCTTTTCTTTTACCGTTATTTTGAATGAATATTCTCATCATATTATAAAACAACATGCGTTTGATTTATAACAATATTAATTATAAAATAATCATAAAAATGAAAAAAACTAAATTTAAATACAATATTTAAAATAACAACACGGTGGATTTTTCAAAAGAGGTGGAAATGTCGGGCTATTACAGACAGATATAAGAAACAGATCAATGTAAAAAAAAAAAATAGTTGTAAAAATTATATAATTGCTGGACTCACTAATAATGTATTAACTAATTAATTGACTAGACATAATTACTGTATAAACAATAATTTATATACAGTATCTAATGTATGTATAATAAATTATATACTATAATAATAATAAAGAGGCCGGGTTCCGCATCCATAAGGAACAGTGAATCACTGGTTTTGTAAATTTTGAAGCGTGTTAAGCAATTAAATTATATACTTATTTAGAAATATGTATGTATCTATTAATAAGTTTGTTTGAATATTAAAATATTATAAAATACTTTAAATTGATACTATTGTACAAATGCTTATTAAACAATAACAAATCCTACCAAATAAGGCAATTGATTAAAAATAAAATGTATCACCGTCTGTTAGGAATCATAATGGTTTAAGTCCGAAACCTATCATAAGGATAAAATAGCGTTACAAACTTTTACAAAACTATAACATAAATCAAATGACTTTCTTATAATTTTGTTTATCCTTCAAATTTTAAACTATTGCCTATAATAGTTTATATAATATAGTGCCTATAATAATAAATCGGGCCATTTCCTAACATACATTAACAATACTCATTTATGAATCATTCTTCGAACAGACTGATAACCATTGTACATAAAGAGAGATCCAAACATGTACTATGAGTGAGAAAAAGATAAAATGCCTTGCAATTCCTTTAAAATGAGAGTAATTTATCTTGGGCTTTGAGATAACCCATCTTCTTTGCGGTTTTGGAAGTATTCCAAACATATATCATGTCTCTCTCATATATCAGCTTCATTGTCGATAAAAGTTTTATATGGCTCACGATTCTTGATGAATGACAGAAAATAATGAAGGATAGTTGGGCAAGGAAAACATTTCAACAACCTGCGCCGAGGAATTTAATTCTCTTAGTGGAATTAGTGGCTCTTGCAGAATAGATTGAAATATTACCGTACTTAATTATAGTTTAACCTTTTGGGACATAGAAATACTATTGTGCATTATTATCCAAGTTGTTTATGATATTGGATAAACAAAGGAAACGTATAGCTAAACATAACAGATCAATAATCTATATATTTTTAAATACAAAAAAACAATTTTAATAAACATATATATTTCGCTATAAGCAATAGGAAATATCCTCAGATACAATCCTCTTAGACAAGAACTTCCTTCTTCCACCTTAGAAATTATGTTCGTTCCATATTTTTGACATTAATTGAATCATAAATGAATTTTTTTATCAAACTAAATTGTAATTTTAGAAAAAAGATATTTGTATATCCATACTTTTTTTCGTAATCCCTCGTTCTTATTAGAAATTAAAATGAAAAAAACAATTTAATAAAAACTAATAAAAATAATAATAAAGAAGGTTCAAATGAAATAAAATTAAAATATTGGAAGAGTAAGTGGAGGAAGTATGGTGGTCGAGAAAGATACACAAAATAGCAGAAAAATACGTTTTGCTTCTCTCTATAATCTAAATATATATATTTAACTTATTTTAATCGTATCAATTTGTTTTAAACATCTTTTATCTCTTTTTATATTGTTTATTTATTTCTGGATTTTAACCTTTTTAATTCGTTTCTAATTATTATCAGTTATTTACGTTTTCTTATTATTTCGTTATATGTGGTTAATGAAAGTATCAATTTTTAAAGAGTCCATTTATTTGAAACGGAACCTACGTGTTAAACCCAGTATTTGTGACAGATCATCTGAAAAGAGAAATATGAGGTATGCAAGAGTGAGATGCAATGAGAGATAATTAGTATGTAGTCATATTAACTGTAAAAAAAAAAAAAAAAACTAATAAAGTATCTCTCTTTACCTTTTTTAAAGTTTAGTGCGTTCCTTTTTTTTACACACCATTCTATGTATATGATTATAATATTCTAATATTTGTATCTTGTTCTCTTTTTTCCACGCAGTGGAGCGTTATAAATTAGTTAGTGCAGTTAGTTACTTATAAATAATATTTTCAGCTTTTTTTATACAATTTCTTACCGCCAACCAGACCATCTTTCTAAAATAAAAATATCTAGATCATTTCTAAATGTACAAGCACAATGTGTAAACACTGTTACAGAAACTGAGGTACAAGATATAAAAACATGAAGGGTATAAGGTATAGGATAGGGTGGGAGTAAATTCTCAAATAAAACATCGATCATATCTACATAATAAAACTAGTCTGTATATTACGGGTAGTGAACATGCACCGTGTCTATCTCTAAACACATCTTTACAAAGTTACGATAGTACATACACGGGACCTTCCCGTATATATTTTTAAGTTATAATGATGCAAAACTTATGATTAACGTTTTAGTTAATAATTTAAACAAACAAAATTAATAGAACCATAAATAAATGATAAATTAAGTAAAATAAATATGATGTTGCGAGACAGGGAACAGATAAATGGGAAGAGGTACAGAGAGAGGAAGGGGGAAAGAGAGTGTGATTAAAACAGTCTTTAGTATACAGCTCACAATCAGTAATAACACAAAACAGGTGAATGATGCTTTGGGACCGAGCGTGCTTCTCACAAACTTAGCATTCTCGTGTTAAAAGCGGTATTGGTTTGAATCCGGCTTGGGCGGGTTGACTTTTATTTCAAGGAACTCTCGTAATAAATCTCGACTTTACCCCTCAGGCTATAATAAATTGGAAACGTGTAGTATGAACCGTCATTTCTACCCTAAGTTGAAAAACATAAGGACGTTAAATTTAAAATAAAAAAAAAAGTAAATGAAATCGAATAGGCTATTCGGCGTTATACAATACATGTGCTATCAGAAATAAAAAATAACTTATTGTTCTGATTTTATAATGAAATTAAGACACACGACCTATATTCAAATAATACTCTAATATGTAGCTTATTGATATGTAAATTATAAAATTGAAACCTCCAACTAATAAAGTTAAAAATTCTGAAACGTTATTTTTTCATACAAAAATCAAATTACTAATCTATAATCATGTTATTGAAATTTAAGAGTATATGGGACTACTAAAAGTAACTTTTAAATAAAATGTCGGAAATACTTGAACAATTCCCCCTTTACTTTAGGAGATCCGAATAAAACCAATATTGAAACTTATTTTCGCCAGTTCTAGCTAAAGCCAACTCGTGGATTATTTGTATTTTTCAGAAAATCAACTTGGCAACAGCTTCAGTAAATATAGAACCAAATGAAATACAGATAGTTTTATTTAACAGTAAAGAAATGTATAAAATCACACGATTTATCTCACTTTGATTAGGAAAGAGATGAATCTAAATAGAACCTATGAATTTTCAAATGAAATTAAACATCAACTCATCTTTTTTTACGGTCCTCAGACTTATCTGACAAGTTCGTATATTATATTCATTTTTTTTATGTACTGAAATAAAAAAGGATAAGAAATACAAAATTATAAAAACTACAATAAATTAAGTCTGGTATAATTAAATAAGTCAGTAGCATAATTATTACGGAGTTGGTTGTATAAGAGAAAACCTTAAAACAAAAAAAATATATATTGTCAATTGAAAGGGTGTATTGTTTTTTTTTTTTGGCTTTGTATTTAATTTTGGCTTTCGGTTCCTGAGGCCTGACTACCAAATCTGAGGCTTTGTGTAAGACAGTTGTTGTACAGTAACCGAAAAAGAAAAGGGTTTTTATTAAGATTCTACCAACAGTAATTTGAAGACTAATTCGGAAATCAAATTTTGGGTGTACCTTCTCTCTTGACTTGGGGCATAGGTAGGTAGAGTTCTATTCGGAAAATATTTGAAACTTAAATTGCTTGAAAATTCATTGTAAGACATTTTTAAAGTGCATATATTAGTTCAGACCTTTTAGCTAACGCTCAAATATAAAAAAAAATGTTCGGTAATATGATGTTATTTATAATAACAACATTGAAATACTAATGTAATTATAAATTTATTATCCCGTATTTTTTTTTTTTTGTTTGATCGATTTTTATCAGTTCTCAATACCTGTCACAATTTCAACAGGTTTTATGGTGTGTTATAACGTTTTTCAATTTTATCTACTTTTTAAATATTTCTCGATTTGATTATTATATTTTTCAGTTTTAAGTAAATGTTTCAAAAGTGGTACTGGACCGCCACTAAATCTGGGTTTTAGTGGGGCGGTCGGCCACAAAAGATTGCCTTCCAAAATGTTTTTGTTATGATGTTAGAGATTGTGACATGTCTTATATCGACCAATGCTACTTGCTAGAATAGCTTAAGAGGTAAGATAAGTTAGGCTACCACGGAGGGCGTAAGTGGAGGGTGAAGTCCTAGTAAAACCCTACTAAAGTTAAGTAAATTAACAAACTAATAGATTAATTGCATCTATGGTTTTATCTATCTCAGTTTTCTCTATTTTTTTTTAATCTCTGAAATTAAAATAGTAATAATGATGTATTGTTTTTCACATTTTCTATTATTTAATTTTTTTTTTCGTTTTTCAATCTTGATAAAATCTGTGGCAAAAATTAACAGTGCGATGTAGAAAATATCATGGATTATTACCTACGCCCATTGGCACGATCTGTGGGCAAAGAGTGTGAATCACCCTCCTGATAAGGGACATAACACTAATCTACTTTTATCTTTAACTCGATTGGAAGTTGTTAAAGAAGATATAAACCGCTGTTATCGAAAAGATTAACTACCATCATCACAAATCGCCGCGCTGATATGGTAAGTTAACTTGTCGGTAGTTAGTATATCTCGGGATTAGTCGGAATTCGGAAGTTTGGGTTCTAATATATCTTATCTTAAGCAGCTCGGATCACTTTAAAATACATCAGGCTACATAAACCGAAGGTATGGGGTTCGGAGTTTTGGACTTATTTTCTAATCATTAACATAATTCCAAATTATCATCAGAGAATTTTTATTCAATTTATAAAAGATATACAACAGAATATTTTTTTATCATTATAAAACAAATAACCAATATAAATACTAAACGAGTGAAAATGCTCTAAATAATTCTACTGACATTTCTTCCTAATCCAGCCCATTTCCTATGTTTTCCGTATACTATAAATTTCTGGTGATAGCTGTCGAATTTTACCAAAAAATAATTGACTTGTGGGTTGTATCGAATGCCATCATAACAATGGGGTGCAGCTTATATCCGTTTTATAATCCCTACAACACGGTACAAGGGGTCTTGTGGAGTTCTAATTTATTTAGGATATCCCGCAGTACAATGTTCACTCTCTTAATCAATACATTTTTCAGACATTAAATTTGAAGACTTTTATCTTCCGAGAGGTTGATAATTTCCAAACGTTGTTCAGTTCTTTTCCAGCACACCTAATTACAGAATTCCCAATGGAATAAGGTACATATTTAGGGATTCTGGTAGCAAATATCCGAAGTTTGTTTGATCTGACACATCCTAAAGAATAAGTATATGTATAAAAACGTTGAACTTTTTTTGAAAATATTTTGTCCAACTTTCCTTTATCTAGAAATAAATTTCACATTAAAATTTGTCATTAAATTTACCTCGCCACGCTGAGCAGAATAAATTGGCTGTCATGATTATAACGACTCAATAAATAAATGTCCTGATCATGTTTTAAATTATTTATATGTTTTTTTTAAAAATTTATGTATTAGTTTTTTTTAAACTTATTTATTTATATATAATGTTTACACTTTCTTGAGACTGGTTATTATTGTTTAAACAAAATAAATTTCATTCAATTTAAGTCCCAAAACAATTTTTATTTCATTATAAATTCAACGTTTCGGCCAACCTTAAATCCTCAAGGACAATCTTAAATACAAATTTTGAATCACATCAATTTTAAAAAAAATGTTTGCAATCTATTCTGCCCAGATCAATAATTTCAGTCCAAACTTACCCTATTTTGTCCATTTTTCACATTAAATTAAAACTAGTTAAAAACATCACTAAAATTACTGTTGTAGTAAGTAGTAGTAAAGTAAAATAGTGTAAATTGACTGTGATTAAAGTTTTAATATGATATGGAAAATTGACAAAATAGTGTTATTTTGGACGAAATTATCGACCAAGGTAGAATAGACTGCATAAAGTTTTTTAAAATTGATGTGGTTCTAAATTATCGCACCTTATTTATTATCTACAACAGTAGCGAAATACTTTAACATTTAACCATTGTTACATTATTCAATATCTATTTTCTTTATGAAATTAAACAGTGTGGAAATAGATGTTATCAATTTCACAGTTGAGGAGGTGTAATAGGATTAAACCACGAGTCAAAGGGATCTCAGAAATTTATAAGCCTCAAGTTTGCTCTTCTCTTAACATTAAAGAGCTATATTATGTTAATTAAGTAGTCTAATTATTAAATTAAATACCTAATTTAATATTTTATTATAAAATTTTGTGAGAAAAATATTATATTAAGTTAACTCCCAAAAGGATTAATTTCGTAATGAATTAAAAAAATAAAAAATATTTTATGAAGATTGATGAAAATTTGGTGATGTAAAAATCTAATCAGCAAATGAGAGCTCTTTCATTTTTACTCCAATATAAATATATTTGTGGATCTTGGGGCGACGTTTGCATTAGTATGCCCTACAATGAAAAAAAAAACAGTTTCTAGAACAAAGAATTTCTTCAACTAATCATTAAAAAGCTACAATGTATAAAGTATAATTTATTATTGATAACTATCACAATTAAAAAATTACTTACATTCGTCTATTGGAGTGTGTTCTATATGTCTGTGATACAACGGTTTGAATAGAGATGGAGTGGGGGAAGGAAAAATGTGAGTGTAACAGGAAGTAAGTCCGTTATTTCTGTTTTTTATTAAGTTTAGTTATATTTAGTTTTGTTAATAAGAGGTACATTTTTTTTAACATGTAATTATGGAGGGGGGAGTATGGTCTCATACAAAAGAAACCCCTAACTATATACAATGTTATTAATAAAAAAAAAAGAGATAAAATAAAAATTCTTAATAAAGGATAAAAGTCAATAACAAAAAATAACAAGGACATTTATGGATTTAAAAAAAAAAATAATTGACTTCTAATAGAAAAAAAAAGAAATTGGATTGAAGAAAGAGATGAAAAGAAAAAAAAAAAAGTTAAGTCTTCGGGTTGTGGTTGGGTTTCCAAAGTTGCAAGTCACTGCTCCTTTAACTGTAGGTAACTGAGAGTGGAACTTTATGGACCATTTTTTGATGTAATCCCCTATTGTCTCTATTTGCAATTCCCAATGCAACTGGCTGTTGTCTTATAAACAAAGGAGCATCCACTGCAATTAAAACATAAATAACCTACCTGTTACAAACTGACCTACTAGACTACCTTTAAGAAAGAATGGCTACGTTTTGGAAAAATCAAAATAAACAAATATTTACTTTCCTCCATTTCACCTCTATTCAACAGCATTTTACAGCAATGTAAAACATATAGTAATGAACAAATGTAAGTAATGTTTTAATTGTAATTTATAGTTATTAATCATAAATTATACTCTATACATCTTAGTTTTTAATAATTAGTTGAAGAAATTCTTTGTTCTAAAAAAACTTTTGTTTCTTTTCATTGGAAGACATGACTATGCAAACAATAAATTTTCTAAACGTTGCTTCAATATAGTTGTATTATTAACTGATCCTCA
>NW_027106032.1:187650-197156 GCF_000696795.3 Halyomorpha halys | reverse complement strand
CATCAAATAAGTTAAAAAACAGATAAATAGTATCGAGGAAAAGTATTTTTGTTTTTAGGAAACAATATTCTTCAATACTCACTAATATTGATTTATTACATTATATAAGAATAGCAGATTGACAGACCGAGATGGATAAGCTAAGAAAGCTAACAGATCGAATCACTTAGAAGTTGCTGACAGAGGCGTTGGATAGAAGGAACATTGTAAGGTAAAATGGAGGCGAATGGTAAGGAAGAATTATGACAATCAATCATCTTCGTAACTTTGGTGGTAAAACTGTTTTGAATATATTTGGAAACCATAAAACATATTTTCAAACATTATTTCGATATATAAATTACTTCTGTTATTTCATGTTCTTCTTTAACCTAACCATATAGGTTACAGTCTCGAGGCAACCTTGATCCATTTCTTAAAACCTTCTCTACCCGTGGCCAGCTTATTCGCCAAGGGTGACACCTCTGTTCCTTGCCACATCCGAAATAAGGTCCTTCCATTTATTCTTGGGTCTTCCACGTGATCGTTTTCCATCAGTGCTTGATTCTCATATAAGTTTTTCGAATCTATCGATCGGTATTCTTTACACATGACCGAACCAGGTTTTATATATATATTCTGGTAGTGGTTCCTGGCCTGTTTCTTATCTTATTCTTTTATTTCTTAATCGATATTTATTGCATTTTCTAAATAGTTCCATGTAGGGTTATAAATTTTTAGAGGATTATTATTTGCTCATATGTAATTAATGAAGGGATATGGTCCTTGATAATTAGTGAGTAGTGTTAAAAAAATGAGCTCAAGTTGTACAAAACCTACCTAAAAAGCGTAAACGTCTTCATCGGGGCTATAAACAAGACATAAAACAAAAAAAACATTTTAAACAGTGTTAGAATATAAGATGACATGAAATATAATGGTAACATTTGTAGAATTATACGTATATTGTGAAAATTATTTAAAAATAAGCAGCATTAATTTAAACAAAACAAAATAAAATAATATGAACAGCATGCTTAAACAGTTAAAAACGAAATCACGGTAGAGTTTTAATTACAATCTAATGTTTCAATGCTTTAAAAAAATATATAAAAATACTAATTATGGAATTTACTTCTACCCATAATTACTGAAGTATTGGGCGTTCAAAAATGCATAGACCAGTCATATAAGACACTTAACTCCGAAATTCATAAAATAAAACAATACTATGTTTTATATTGATAATGGTCTGTAAAAAATATTGAAATATTTTAATAAAGTATTATCTGATAGAATAAACAATCACTATAAGAAAGTTGTGTGACCTATAATTTTACAGAGGGTGCATATTTGTAAAACAACAAAATAGTACATCTTGGCTTTATAGTAACTATTATATTTGTTCAAGGTACAAATTATAATATATAATTTATATTTATAATTATTATTATCTCGTTGGAGACTAGTAGTTTTGTAATAATTATCTAGATTTTCTCAACCTTCTTTATTAAAACATTTTATATATCCAACGTTTCGGCCCATCCGGCCATCATCAAGGAAAATCTTGATTTTAGTATTACGGCCTCGCATTGTTTTATTAAAATTTGGAGACTACCATGCCCAAGTCAATTTAATACAGTTAAAATAAACATGTTTTTCACTATAGCATTTATTAATAAGTTATATTACTCACAATTTTTTTTGTATTTTACAATCACTAACTTATAACAAAACTGATCAGTGTCTTTGATGATGGCCGAAACATAGTACATGTAAAATGTTTTACTCATATTTTGTAACTTATTATTTTTTTTATTTTTTGATGGATCATTTTCAAAATCAAGTTTTTTTTTACGATATCATCTGATATGTATGAGAAGAGCCAGCTATATATAATATAAAATATTAAAATTTGAGAAATGAGATATTAAAAGTAATATTATATATATATACACACACCCATTGATACAAGCTGGGAACTTGGGAGATACCTAGACACAGACCTTATCTCACACCTGGGCACCCAGGCCGTGGCTTTGAAGTAAAGCCTCTAGGACATAGACATAGGACATAGGAATTAATTGCCCGGAGCAATGGTTCAAAGAGAGAGAGAATCTGCAAAGAAATCCAGAGGAAGATGACCTGCCCACTCCCTCTTGACGATAAGTAATAGAGAGTGAGGGAGCGTAAATGTACCAATGAGAAAAACGGAGATCGGAAGTGGGGAGGAATAAGAAGTAGAAGAGATTGTTTTAACTCTACACACTTCTCCCAGCGATGTTCCTATCTCTGTAAAGATACGAGAAAACTGTTCGCACGTTGGATGCCGCGTTTGCTCACGTTAGACCAAAATGTGTTAGAATGAACATTTCCAACGCAGTATAGGCGCAATAAATTCGAGTTTTGGTGCGGATTAATTACTATGGATGAAACTTGGAGACTATACGCCCGAAACAAAAATGCAGTCCAAACAGTGGACTGCAAAGGGGGAACCGGCTCCAAGAAAAGCAAAAATTTTTTCTCGGCTGGGAAAGTGATGGCGACTGTTTTTGGGATAGTCATTGAGTTATTTTAATAGGCTATCTTTAAAAAGAGAAAAACATTACAGGAGCACCATTACTTGACTAGCTGAAGACAGAAACAGAAAAACGGCCACTTTTGCAGAAAAAGAAAATGCTGTTTCACCATGACAAGGCACCGTCTCACACCTCAGCGGTTGCCATGGCGAAAATTAACGAATTGTGGTTTGAACTGCTTGAACATCAGCCTTACTCACCAGATCTAGCCCTAAGCTACTTCTTTTTGTCCCCTTATCTAAAAATTGCGATCGGGGAACAGAGATGTTCGTCAAATGAATAGGCAATCAACTTCGTAAACAATTATTTTATATAATTATAAGAGTACTTTTTAGATATGGGAGCATCGCAGGAAGAAGTGTGTAGAGTTACAAGGAGACTATGTTAAAAAATAAAAAAAAATTACAGAAAAAGTACACGGCACATCTTTTCAGTGAGAGTATTAACTTGACAACTTTACCTATTTTGATAGTGAACTATTAAAAATACACACGTTATTTCCTACTTCTGTGTACCAATTGATATTTATGGCTAAATAAAAATAATATTTCAGTTAATGATTGATGCTCTCTCCTAAAGCTTATGAATAAATTCTGTAACCATTTGCAGTCATTACATGGCTGCCTAATGTAGCGGAACATGAGAAAACATGTTTTGATGACGCACTAGCAGCATCGGACTAAGTAAAGATTACTACAGTAATAAAGTTAGCAGCAGATTAACAACAGTAACAGTCATCATTGTGAATAGAATTAAAAACACGTACTCAGCAAATGAGCCGGCCAAGCATTCGTTTCGAATAAACACTTCCACCTGCTGTGTAGGAATTGTAGAACCAACAGTCCCAACCAACAAACAGGCATAGTTGGTCAAACACAGCAAGTCATAATAACAAGAGTAAACTTTACACTGGGAAATTATTTGAGTATTTCATATTTCCATTATTTTATAAAACAACTGGTAGATGAATTTAAAACAAAAATAATGGGGGTAGAGCAAAATATTTATTATAATATATTTACTAGAAATCAGTCATTGGAGCTAAAATCTATTTTTATTTACCTAATCTTTGCGTTCATATGGAACAGGTTCGGCCAAAAAATAATTGTTTTTCAGAGCAAACTATAGGAGCTACCTAGCGAAGGCGGTTAAAATAGTATAAGTCGGAGTTTCAAAATATTCTACAGCGTGTAAAACTTATGCCATGGCCATTTTAAGGATTTTCATTGAAACATAGAATATATCTAACTTAATATCAAGTCAAAGTAATAAATATGTTAATTTTTTGCAATGCATCTAACGGTTTGATAGCACATTCCACAGAAGTTCATAAAATAAAATAAATAAACTTGTATAAAATTCTGCTTCATTAGTAAGACATAAAGTTCATATTCTTATACAGTGACAATATAAAAGAGAATTATGAATAATTCATTCAGATTTCTATGCCATTTGAAAAATTCAGTAGTCTTCGTTCTACTGATACCATGAAATAAAACTATAACTTATTTTGAATAAATACACATGATAAATTATTAAATTTTCATAATTAGTTACATAGTGTAATAGTTCCTCTATAAAGTCAGCCAACCCCATCTTCCATCATAAATCTCCGATCTCATTATGTCCTTCTGCTTCCTCTAGCTCCTGTGTGCTGCCAAGCGTGGAGTTGCAGCCCACTGACCCTAGCTAGTCTTTTCATCTCCTAGTACATATAGTACATCCTCTTGTTGGCCCTAGTTTTCCTATGTACTCAGAGTACATGCACCTGGGTGTGCCACGAGGCCGTCTTCCTTCCGGCCTAGCATCCAAATACCACCTGGCTATTCTGGTATCGTCCATTCTACAGACGCGTTCACACCACTTCAGTTGTAGCTCTTGTGTTGCGGACTGATTTCATTCAATTCTAATCCTGCATTGATTCTCGAATTTTGTTCATGGTCATCAGATTTATAAACGACACGCCGAACAGTTTTTGAACGCTTTTGACGTGAAGAACTCCAACTCCCCACAGTTCCGGAGTTCATAAGTCGCAGGTACATCCAATTTATTGATGGAGTGAAGGCTTCTTCTAACCCTCTGTTTCGAGATATCGCCCCTCCACCGAGACCTGGGAGGTGGCAGAGCACTATCCCCTTAGTCGACGTCCTCTGGACTCTGCAGACAAAGGCCGCCTTACTTCACACCTAACCAACGGAATGGTCCTTTCAAGTTCCACTAATTTCATGGCGTAGCCTTAGGCTATAGCTAGATTATACCTTACCTGGACTCATATCAACTCCTTATAATGCCACAAGGAAATCAAAGGGGGAAGACTCATTAAAAGCATTTTAATACATGAAATTTATTATATATCTATGATATACTAATTTATTTTAATGAAGGGTAAGAAAACAAAATTATTTATTAATTAATTAATTAAATCCTCCTCCAGATTGAATTCCATTTCTACTTTTATTCCTCGATTCAGTACTCTCTCAATTTTCAAATCACAGGTATTCCTTCACTTCAAATCCATCAAGACCTAAATGAATTAAAATTAATATTCTGTTTTAAACTAAAATTTATAAACACATAGATTTTATTCATTTTAATGGATACTTGCCCGGAACAGGAGGGAGTAGGAAGGTTATAAGAGAGGTCAAGATTCTTGTAGCTCCTATAAATAAATTAATTTAATTTTACACATTCATCAGAAATATTATTTTATCCTTTATTCAATTTTAAATGGATATTCTTAGTATTTATTTAAATTTCATAAATATGAACATTAACATTATTTGTTATTTTTTGAAATTTATTATTATTGTAAATAGCATTTCGATTCACTAATTTTTTTTCTCTCTCCACTGTAAAGCACTAATGCTCAAATTTTGTGGTATTATTTTGAAAGAGAGAATATTATTATTATTAATATACAGTATATCATTAACACTGATGTAGCTGCGTATGTTATTTCATATCTTTGCGTTGGAGATGTAAAATTACTATAACGAATTGTGGGCTGATTCATTAACCTGACTTCATTAGCGAATGTGTATGCAATTAAACATTGATAGTAAAATAAAACTTAATGAAGTTGATAAGCTGTATGATAAAAAAAAATTAATTATAAAAGGATCTTCACCGTCATACACATTTAGCTATTCTCAGGTGCTTTGTAGTTGAAACAATTTTGAATCATTGTTACCTGGATTGACAGTTTGGACTGATATTTGACAGTTTAAATAATTCATACAATTTCTTTTTACTGATTTAGATTCAAACGAATAACTTTATCATTGAAATAATGGTAAATGGTAATGGTATTGGGATAATGGTAAATAGTGGTAAATGGTAAAATGGTTTTCATACCATTTCTTAAATGCTCTTTTTTAAAGTTAAATCGAATAATTAATTACTTTATAAATTAAGATTAAGTATATTTTAGTTTAAATTATATTTTATTACAATGCATATTGTTTATTTTTATATTTTTATATATTAATATCAAACGCTAACAGTAGTATTACCGTCGCTAAATTCTGATACTCCTGACAATATTTATTCATGTTATGTTCAATGTTTGTAGATATCGATAATGACGTCAGAGCTGATGAGATTATGTAAGTGTACTGGTGGGCTGACTCATTAACCTGACTTCATTAGCGAATGTAAATACAATTAAATTGGGGCTGGGAAGTAAAACTTAATAAAGTTGATAAACTTTATGACAAAACAAATATTTTAAAATATAAAAGAAGGATCTTTGGTACGTATATATTTTTAGATAAAATACTATTTTCAAAATCAATAGCTATTCTTAGGTAGTGTGTTATTGAAATGTTTATGAATCATTGTTGGCAGAATTTACTCGAAAAATGTTTGAACATATTGAGGAAATGTTTGAATTGGAACATTATGATACCTTCTTGATATTTTTAACATTGGAATCAATAATATTGTAGGACTTAGTTCAAATGTACAATAACCCTAGTACAAATAGACCAAAGTGTGAGGTTTTCATTAAAAAAAAAATAACTTATTTTTTAATGCATAGCTTGAAAAAAACAAACAATCAACTTTTTAAAATCAGATTTGATTAAACAGAATAATTCAAATTTATTACAAAATCAGTTGGAAAAATGGTGTACGAAAATTAAGTTAAAACAAATCAAATCATGTTATATTTACACTTAGACAATCAGATACGCTCTGCTAACAGTTTATAACATTTCGTTTCAAAAAAAAAATTCTACATTAGAAATAAATCATTGTGAAAATACCAAGACATACCATTTGCATCAGACGTAATAAAAATTACAAAAGTTTCCTGCACCCACTTATGGGATTATAAGCTAAAAGGCATTTGTAAAATTTTTAAAACATAGAAACTGTTACTGTAACCATAAGGCAAATCTGTGGGCACGGAAGCACGTTGGAGCCTCGTAGCTGAGTTAAGTGGGTATCCTTCATTGGGAAAAATCTGGCAATTGGGTGTGATCTTGACCAAGTTACCTCCATGCACTATGAGTACTTTCTTACAAAGAAACAGATTTTCCTTTTTTTTAGACATCTAACAGCATCTAAAATTTATTGAGTAGAATAGACCTTCTCTATTGCTGGCTGTTTAATACTTAACATATAAAAACGAAGGCGACGATGTGTCTTAACGCAACAAAAGTCTTAGCGGTATTTTGGAGATATTTACTGAAATAAACACTTTATGTACCGTTGTTACAGTAATTAACAGGATCTCAACAGTTCAAGAGTAATTAATTTCTTTTAATTCAACTGCTCCTTAAGGATATAACCCTCAAATTAATCGTCTTGTAGTAAAAGGGGAGGATTTAAACTTGAAATATATTCCCTTAGCTTCAGTTCTAAAACTCTCTTTATTTCTGATAATTAAATATTCATTTCGAGATAATTCTCTGTTCCATTATTTTGTTCATGGTTACAAATTTATTCTCTATTTCGTGATTCTTCGCGTTTTTCATTTTAAAATAATTTAATTTTGATTTTACTATCGTAATTAAATTAATAAAAATAAAATAATTATTGTTTCTAATTTTAAAGTCTAACATAATATAAATATATAATTTGTAGACTAACTTAGTAAATGGTTTTTCAAAAGATAGTTAGACATAATTATTGTTTATCCATTTTTTTAAAAATTATATTATAGGCATGGTTTCAATAATAATAATTTTAATATGATTAAAAATAGAAATCCATCACACATGATTCTTCAAGGTTACTAATTAAAAAGTTTAGGAAAATATTGAAAATAAGTAACTTTTTGAGTTGAAATCATGGGTGTATTGAAACTTTAATATATTATAAATTATACAAATAAATTTTCAAGTTAATTAAAGATAATTTTAAACACTCTACCAAATGATAACAATAAATATGTGGTAAATGGAAAAATAAATAAATAAACTCGGTGATAAAAAATGAAAATTATATCACTGTCGAATCTCTACTATGTGATAAATAACACATAATCTCTACCTTTGAATGAAAAAAAAAAACCATTCCATTTCTGCTTATCCCTTTATTATGATTTATTTTTACATACGTAGCATCCAAGTTTAAAGAAGAACCTTTTTTACATTAGAAATTAGATGCTATCTTGTTTATCAGAAATAATTCGAAGCAGATGAACTTGAGTTTTTCGTCTTGAAGGGTAAGATATAGATATATATTAATATATCGAAGGAGAAGTATAGATTTAAGAGTAAGATGATTTCACTAAACATGAGCAAAGGTGGAATAAAATAAAGGAATATAATTTGAGCTATACACACTCAATCAGTATTTTATAATGATTTTTAAATATTATATTTTCATTTACGAAAACATTTGTCAATAGTAAATCAAATCATGTTATATCATGGATACTGACGATACATAAATTGAGAACAGAAAAGTAAAATTCAATATAAGAACTATATTTAATAATTAAAAATAATTACATAATACATATACATATGTAACTAAATAATAATGATAAGTCATAATAAACAGAACGGGAAAAATTTCTTTATATTAAGTTAGTTATTTCTTTACTATTTATATAATTTTATTTCTTTTTTGTTTTTATGAGTTCAATCATTTATATTTTGTACAAATGTTAGATTTCTAGATTTTCATATGTATTTTATTTTATTTGTCTATCCTTTTTCATAATTTTATATATTACTCTATTCTCCTACTGTTCTGTTTATTTATTTTCATACAATAATAACTAATTTGTTATAATAATAACTTATTATTAATAATTACTACTAATAACGTATTTGTTACGTTCTATTTTCTTTTTTTTCTTATCTAGTATTTCCTTATGGTTCTTTTTAGTTTTGTTCCTGGCAAAATCGCTGCCACTTATAAATAAATTTTATTTAGCTGTGTTCTTCACTGATCACACCACAACCATCTTCTCCTCATAGAATATCCACGGTTATTAAAAAAAAAGTTATTTTAAATTGTTTTAATTCCTTTTGGTTCGACTTCATAATCGTTGGTTTAATGGAGGCAACTTTGCTTTATTTTACGGAATAAATGGACAATTTACACCCCTCCATTAAAAACGTGGCAAAAAAATTACGAAGTTACTAGAAGTACTTCGCCTAAGTACTTAATTACTTCAGTATTTTTTATTCTACAGCGTGAGGGAAAACAAAATCTTTCCTTTTTACTAATAAATATTAAAAATCTCGGCCAAAAGGAGATCTTAAATTATTTTGTATAATAAATTCATTAAATCCATTCAATATCTTTAGATTTACAAATTGATAAAATAGGAACTGATATTAAAGCATAATGTGTTTAAAAGTTAGCAAATAAATGAATCATTTGATAACATATAAATAAATCTCAAATGTAGCCAATGGAATATAGGAAGGATAGGTTTTAAATGTCATTAAAGATAAAAGCATAAATGTGTACGAATAATGCTAAATA
>NW_027106032.1:183928-187290 GCF_000696795.3 Halyomorpha halys | reverse complement strand
ATCGTATTATCGCATATAAGTACTGCACAATTAAAAAAAAATCTCTATTATATTTAAGGATATAACTATATGCTACATTCAAATAAAGATAATAATAATAAAATTTAAAACACGTTATTATGGTAAACAATAATAACATTAACATCTCATTTCAAGTTTATTCCGATAAAATAACCGAGTTAAAGCGTGGGTCAATTGCAGTTTAAACTGTTGTGTCAAACGTTTATCTAATATCGGATTTAATTGAACGTACCATTCTCTGGGATATAACCATTGCAATAATTAAAACATGTATTGACGGTTCCCGCCCGGCCTCGGAATAAAGTGCTTTCAAGTTTATTTAATTCCACAACTTAACTTTTTCCCATTCCAGTTTATTTAGAGCCTGACAGGTGAGTTGAGGTAGACTAGGCTAAGCTCCGGCCAAAGAATTAACACGAAATTATTTAATTTAAAATATAAATCATATTAATATTTCTCTTTTAACTAAATATTTACATTATGTTTACAAACATTTGAGTACAAAAACAACCAAGATCCTAAGAAAAATGGATTTGTAAAAAAAAAGAAAAAAAAAAAGAAGGTTTTTAGAAACTAGAATGGACTAGGTTGTAGTCATAAAAAAATACTTTTTACAGTTACTGGTTTTAAACTTTTTTTTTCATGTAAAAGCTTTATTTTTGACAGACAAAGTTAACTAAATAAAAAATTTGGTATGGGACGCACATGTTTACATTAATGCAACTTTTATTTACCAGACTTCTTGGAGTTGAAATTATATACCACTTCAATTCAGACTATATTATTCACGATACTCCCCTCACTATATTTCTATAGTATTCATGTTTCCATGATTATTATCACAAAACAAAAAAGTTACTATCATCTATGGATGAATGGCACTTCCATGAACTATGGAAATACAAAACTAAGATTTTATCCTTTGGTTTATCATAAAATTCTTTCATATTTTATATTAATCCATCAAAATCCTTCGTGTAATCCTTATTACTTCTAACTTTGTCACAAATCTAGTCATCCATCAGGACTTCAATGTTCCATGTGTTGCCGATTTGGCCAGAATCAGTTACCCAGTAATTGCATAATAAAGTTCCCGACCACCCAAACCCACTTGTTTCTAACCAGGCTTCTCCTTCATTACCTAATAATCCTCCTAGGCGTGTAAAAAGAAGATTATCTCGAGATCTTCTCCTCTAGAAATGTTATTGGAGTTCTACGAACTAGAAGGTAGATTCTCCATATGTCTGTACCATGCCATTTTATAATTAACATCATACTTAATGGTTGTATATATTATTATACAGTTGCAAATAAGAATAAATAAATTTTAAAAAATGTATATATTTATCCACTGCTAAAAATTAGAGATAGTTAATTATTTAAATTAAACAATATTAATACCTTTCTCACTGATAGATTATTCCACAATGGTTCCAACTCATCCCTCTATTATCAATCCACTGGTATCCTCAGTCACATCCTCTACACCGTCTATACAGCTGACATCCTCACACAAGACTGAAAAGACAGAAAACTACACGTCGATTTTTACTATTACAGCCATTAATAGACAAACGGTCTAAACTTCCGATTCATTACAAAAGACATGACTGTAATAAGGCCAATCTGGACATACGGAGTTAAGCTTTGGAGCTCCACTAAACCTTTGAATTCCTCTCGTATCCAATCCGAAATCTTTCATAAAATCCTCAATGCTCCTTACTTTGTAACAAATAAAATCATACATAAAGACATTAACGTTCTATATGTAACCGATCTAGCCCAAGCCAGATATCATTCCTTCCACTATAAACTCCCTAAAACCCAAACCCACTAGTTTCTAACCTTGCTTCCTCTTCCATTTCTGACAATCCTCGGAGGCACCTGAAAAGAAGATGGCCACGAAATCTGCTATTGTAATAACGTCATAAGAGTGCTACCAATGGGAAGTTTCTCTACGCACCTGTATCACTCCATTATAAAATTACATCAAATTTACTGAATGTATTATCATGCACAATTGTAAATTTTAGTACCACTAACGCCTGTTGAACAGATTTGATATGTAGGATTCCATCTTGACAAAAGACTTACTTGGAATCCACATATAAGACTGAAACGACAAGAAACTGTTCCTAGATTTTAATTATTACAACACCTTCTTGTTAAACGCTCTAAACTTCCCATTCACTATAAAAAATTATTATGATAATCAGACACTATGATAATCAGACCAATTTGGACATATAGAATTCTTAACATCAGTTTCTACCGACATCGTTGATAAGCTCCTCAATCTTTCTTGACGTTATTGTACTTCTAATTTCATTTTTATGAGTTTTAATTAATCGACCAGAGTTAGCACGATGGGTGTACCTTGGTACCTTGGTATAAAGATGCCACTGCACATAGACCATTTTGTAAGACCCGATTATTCAGACTCAAGAAACTTTAAAACTTCTATTTCATTGAATACCAGGATCCGAAGTTTTACTCGATCTCAATACTTCCCCATAATATATCCTTCATACACATATAGGTGAATGTATAAACTAGAAACTTACAAAATTGGACTTTTGTTGTTGCTGACGGTTCCAGGGCGTCCATTTATATTTATTATAAAACTTTTTTTCGTAGAGACCCCGAAAATAATTCTTGCTATTGCCACTTTAAAACTTTTTAGGTCAGTGTAAGTCCGGGGAAAATATATAAATGAATACATTTTATTTCCCGCTATCATTATTCAAGTAAATTTTTAAAATGACTAACTACCGTAAGATAATGATTATGGCGAGAAGCCTATGGCTGGTGGTAGCACTCTCTGGAACTAGAACTTAATGGAACTATTCTGATTATAAAACTTTCATCTCTCATTACAGACCAGACTAATTAGCAAGTTCGTCTCAGGAATTGATTGAAACAAAGAACAATAACAACTTGTTGCATTATTCCTAATGGAAAGAGGGGCAAGTTGACGCAATTACTGGATAGGACAGCTGAATCCCAGAGTTGGTTCCCAGTACTGACAGCAAGGTAGTTGATAATGTATACCTTCAATTTATTTCTAAATGTATCTGTTTATAATGGAAGTCATTTTCGACATTTTAATGTGTTTCACTGCTTGGATATTTAATTATAGGGATCAAATAAATGGTAAATGAAAAAAAGTAATGTATAAATTTAGTGATAAAAAGTGAAATCTATATTACTGTCTAATCTCTAAAATGGGATGAATCACACATCATGTCCGCTTTCAGATCATTTTAATATTTTAAAGTTGATTAAAACAAAAAAAATCTCTTTCCATATTTTCTTATCTCTTTACTGAGTTTAATTATACA
>NW_027106032.1:181120-183813 GCF_000696795.3 Halyomorpha halys | reverse complement strand
ATATACAACATAAGAGCCTTTTTTCACATCAGAAATGATGTGCTATATTGTTTATCAGGCATAATTCAGAGCAGGTGAACTTGAGTTTTTGGCCTTAAAGAATAAGATATACATTATCACGTGAAAATATTTATCAAACGTGTAGTTTAGATTTAAGAAGATATAATCTCTAAACATGAGTAAAGGTGGAATAAAATAAAAGAATATAATTTGAGCTATACGCACTCAATTGGTATTTTATTATGATTTTTAAATGTTATTTTTCCCCAATACGTATGTCATTCATTCATTCAAAGTTTGATAAGTAAGTCCAAAGGTCGACAAGCGGGCTAAGGTGTTTTGGGGAGGTAGGACCTTTAACTAGGGTCGGCCTAGGTATTTGGTCTTCCTCCAATGTCAGGGTAACAGCTGAAGAGAAACGGAACATCCAAGGACGCTCTTTCCAAGACCGTTCGTGAGCAACGTATGTCACGCCATGTCCGAGGTGGCCCTACTTTTACCAAACACGGCCAATCTTGACAGGCTGGCTGTTAAAAACATCCATGATGAAGGGTAGCAGCTTAACCAGTACTGGCATGGAGGCCAAAGACAGTAAGAGTTGGATGGAGTGAGTAGACACCACAAGCGGAGTTGGAGACCGATGCTACGGCTGTATAACTTCACTTTTCAAAGACTGCTGAAGTTGGAAGAGTTAACCGCAAGGTGAAAATAGTCGGTCACAGAAAGCAGATGAAAAATAGAATACCACGAACTTACTTCCCATTGTAGGGTGAACGCGGAAGAAGATCAATGAGAAAAAAAACTAAAACCTTTTGGATAGCATTTTCATACAATGTTCCAAAGGTTAGATATAAATAATCTTCATTGTTGTTTTTAAGTACAACCATGTTTGATTCTTTTAAGTGTTAATTCCTACTAGACACTCAAACTATCGATTATCAGTAACTTCATATTTAAATTATTCAAAGTTAATCTATGAATCCAAGTCTAGAATTTTCGTTAACAAGCGCTTATACCCAAGTGGACCTTTAAAACAAATAAACTTATCAAATAACAACTCCAAAAATATTATGAAGGAGTTCCATGTTTGTAATAGTAAATTTCTAATATAATAGTAATCTATTCTGCTTACTGATCAATTATACTTTTTTATTAATTATTTATTAATTAATAATTACTTAAATCACATAATACTAGCTTCCTAATTATAACAAATCCTATCTTAACAATGTTAGGAATATTTGATCAATAATGTAAGAAATCGTTTATTTGATGACTTTTTCTTGTTAATTTCAGAATGTAGGTGCTCATTCATGATTTATTTTTATTTTTAATTTAATGATTTCCATCTGGCATTAATATGGCGATTCCGAAAGTATGAATATATATAGATTAATTATAAGGAATTTAGAAATATAAAATAAGACTTTCATTTTATGATGATTTATCTTCAATTTTCACTATTTGTTTTTTTTTTTTGGTTTTGTTCCACTGTGCGGAAGGATACGCCTTGAACTTTCTGAACTTGCTCTGTTCCGGAATCCTGCTGCTGGCATTCCAAAACTTTGACGATAATAATTTACTTCAAAACTTTGTTCTCTGTCTTTTTTTTCCCTTTTAAATGAAAGACTCGTGAATGTTTTATAAGTCGTTGTTCTTCTATTTAGTTATTTTTTCTGATTGTAAATCTCATTACTGATTTTATTCCCATTCTGGCTACCAGTAAGTTTGAATGTTATTTTTACGAGAAAAAACAATCTACTGCCAGAGCTCATTAATTAGAACGTAACCATGACAAAAGGCTCTGAAAGCTTCTATATCCAACTAGATCCTTCTTCCACCAATTTACCGACAAACAGAACTTATCGTTAACGAATTCCCAATTCAATAAAATAAAAGTTAATAATAAATAAAATTATCAAAAAAGTTACAATATGCAATTTTTTTTCTCCCATAGATTACATTCTTTAATAATGTTTAAATCATTTGTCGTCACATATTTATAAGTTTCATTTTTAATATTTTAACATTCTTATGTTTATTTATGCTTATTACTATGTAACTTGTAACGTATTCTTCATCTTCCTGTAGTTTCTTCAACTTTTTAAACATACTTTTTAACTAACTCAGAATCTTGTCACCCGCGCTGATCTTTACTTGCTTGTCTGTCGTCTTTCAAGTCAGGTATGTTTTAAGTTTGTTCTCTTTTTTTTCTTATCTGTCCGTTACCCCTTTCTCCCTCTCTATTCTTTTCTTATTCTTTCTTACCCACGTTATTAGTTTTGTTCAATATACAGGTCATATTCTTTAATTACTTCTTTGTCTTACTTAACTTTATGTTTTGTTTCTTTATTCTTCTTTTTTTTTTTACTTACATATTACATTAGTTACAAATATTTTCTTTCTATAACTTTAATTTTTAAATTATTATTATTATATTAATTTTTTTGTATTTCGTTGTTTCTTTGCATTTTTGAAACTTAATATTTTTATTTCAATGATTATGTTATTTTACACAAATATTTAATTAACTATAACTTACGATTAGACTGAATATATCACTTAAAATAAAAAGGGGTTTGGGCAGAGTGACAACACACGACTACTGAACAACTAACTTTATTATCATATTTCTCTGGTATATATAGACACAGGTTGTTGACAAACTTAAAGACTCTTAATTCTATTAATAC
>NW_027106032.1:175813-180860 GCF_000696795.3 Halyomorpha halys | reverse complement strand
AGTTTTTTTTTTATATTACAACAAAATAAAATAAATAAAAAACAAATGCTCTTATTATCAAAACGCAGGTAAATTAAAAAAAAAAGCATAGAGTCCACTAAATAGGTAATACATAATTAATCAGGAAAGGTTTAATGCGATTTCTATATAATTTTACTGTTGAATTTAGTTACATTTTTTTAGCAGCTTATAGTTTGTTGCGTCACAATTATCTTTAAACAGAATGCCTGTTATGGACGCTGGAGTTAAAATTGTAGTTCAAATTAGAATTTTTAAGGTATAAAATACATTTTGTATTTGATCCTGTCTGATTATCTTTTATAGTCTTAAAAGTAATGATCAAATCTCAAATCACACTGAAAAAAAACTATCAAACAGCTTTATGAATATTTCCCACTGGCTCTACAAATGGGAAGCAATTTCATATTATTATTTCCCATTCCCAGTAGCTCTGCCTCATCTCTTGATTTATGCGACAGTCAATTTAGCTTTCCTGGGACTAAGCCTCTTAAGATTCCTAGAGCTGTGCAAATAAATGAGATACTTCAGAATTTAACAATGTATTTATTTTAGTAGTTACTCTCTATGTTAGGCTACTTATTGTTTTCCAATTTTCTGCTCGCGACGGGTGGTTATTTTTTAATATTTAGTCTATTCATACAGTTTTTGTTTACAAGATGATCTTCAATAATCAATAACGACTACTGAATATGAAGACCGTTTTGTTCATCTTCTTCAGAACATGCCAGAATCCTTTATAATCTACACAGGCGGATCTAAATCAGACCAATCATCAGCGTCATCATTCGTAACTATGACCAATGATTCAATGCAAAAAATTGAACTCCACAAATCATAAAACATATTCACTGCCAAACTCAATGCAATGATTACAAGACTTTACTTCTATATGAATTAGAACCACAAGAATATAATAATAATTACAAATCAGATAACATCGTTAAAGGTTCGGATTGGATGTACCCGAAACACCAAGCAATTTCACATCAATTTCTACCTAACCCTCAACGAAACCTGGATATGTCAGTTAATTTATATAGGCTCCAAGTCACGTGGTAACGAACAGGCTGATCGAGGTGCAATATACTAAACCGGAACGAAGTTTTCAATCAATCATAAGCAAACCCTTCGAAAAGGAAACTGTAGATGGATGGCATTCTATGCGAAAGCCTCTCGAATCAATTAAATACATATATGTATATATTTTTTTTTGAAATTATAAAAGGTTTCAGAACACACCATAATCTTAGGAAGCAACCGCCCATTGGTGACACTTCAATCATTGGTTTAAATTAGAAGATTCATGGCCATCTTCTTTTCAGACTCCTCGAGGATTATCAGGAATTACAGGGTTTAGGTGGTTAAGGATTTTAGAATGAAAATCATAAGGTGTATCTCATCATCAGGTATATCTATTTCGGGCCAAATCTGGAACGAATGGGATGTTGTGGTCTTCATGGATGAGTTTATTCGTGGCCTAATAAGGAGCATTAAGGATTTTACGAAGAACCTTCGATTGTAAGGATCGGATGCCGGAAGAATTTGACGGTTTAGTGAAGCCCCAAAGCTAAATTGTCCAGAAAAGGTCTGATTATAGTGTTTTTATGTAGTAAATGGGAAGCTTTGAGCGGTGGTCAAGTAGATGTTGTAGTAATCAGAATCTACGAGCAGTTTCTTGTCGTTTCAGTCTAGTATGGAGATTCCAGGTAAGCCTCTTGCTAAGATAGTCCTAAGTATCGAATCTGTTCAACAGGCCTCAGTGGGATCATCAGGTTCGAGCTGTGAAGACATTCTTTAATGGATGTTATGTAGAATGCTGCAGTGGTGTCATTGTAAACAGAGAGAACAAATCTTTCATCAGTGTATCCCAGATCTGTTTTAGGGTGGTTTGGTATATTACTTATATAAACCGAATAGAGAATGATACCCAGGGTACAGCCTTGAAGAACACCGGTGGACTGAGAAAAGAGAGGATCTTTCTTAGAATTTACTTAGAAGGTACTATCAGAGAGGTAAGAACGGATTAATACGAAATATGTACGGAAATTATAAAAAATTAAAAACAGCAGGTCAAGTCCTGAGGTAGTATATGCTGTAGAAAAGAAGTCATTTAAACTAAACTGAGCATAGGTGACAGCTTACAACATTAAAAAAGAAATGCCAGCGAAATGACATTTTTGTAATAACTATATCTTTTAGGAATTCCCATATATCACATCATACCTTAATAATTTTGAATTATACTCACACATATCAACTACTCATACATACAATAATAAAACAGTAGCAGAAATAGTATTTCAATTTTTGAAGTCACGAAATTTAATACCATATATATGTAATAAAAACAAAAACAAAAAAAAAGAAATAAATGGCATTGTTGACCAACAAAAGTTTACACCATTAAATAGGAATAAACAAACGAATTAACTTCATTGAGAACAAATAACTCATTGATAAGTCACAGCTACAAATGGATTACTAGTGATTAATAAAAACTCTCTAGCTCAAATGTATTAAAATGATCCGGTGACTAATAAGAGTTATGATTCATCTTTCACTAGCTTTTTCATGATTCATCTTAAAAATCAGAAGAGTGAGGGGGAGATGAGAGTACAATGAACTAAATCGGCTACTATCCTAATTTAGGGGCTCATTGTCAGGTAAAAAAGAGTTACTACTGATTGTCGCCTGAATGATAGATCACTTAGTCATGAGAGCTCTTTCAATGAGTAAATGAGTAGATCGCCCACTTCTAGTCTCAACAATACGTAGCCCACTGAACTGAATTTATCAATGACATTCCAATTGAGAGAATGGATGAATGAGCGAGTAGTGGGAGAGGTGTCTTTAAACATGTTACGTAATATGTCATGCAGGTCATTAAGCGTTCACCGATGCTGAGACAGTTAACTAAATCCACTAGATAGAAAAATAATATGCATTATATGATTACAACTTTTATACCACGTTTTGTATCTTTATTTAATTCATTCAAAAAAAAATTCATTCGGAGCTTTATATCTTTAAAACTTCCTACAACACTAGAAGGACTAATAAAACATCATTTAAAGTAGAGTAAATTTGCGAAAATAAGAGCCCGAAAACAAATCTTCAATAGTTCCCGAGGCATACTTTTGTAGAAAGCAAATTATTTAGATATAATAACTATATCTTAGGAATCATTAGACGTACAGATATCTATCAGCACACAAATTAAAGCTATTTTGTAATGTTATAAAGTAGTTTATGATGTTTTTAAAAAAAAAAAATCACAAAACAACCGAGAGGAAGAACAAAGAGGAGATTTGTTCAAGATAAAGCTCAAACGCCATATTATTCCCCAATAGAGTGAACCCATTTTGTAGAGGGTGGGTGGACTTTGGAGGACTCCCAAAGACCTCAAAGGGCAGACTCACAGGTGTTATTATTATTATTAAATGGGCAATAGACCATGGAGGTCTATATCCTCACATTAGGAAATACATCGCGCGTTTGTTTACATGGATTTTTCGTAGAGTGGGTACGTCACTCCCACGCCAATTTTTTTGTGAGTGCCACCCATTGGCTAACGGACCTCACAAATGCCCTGGGGAAGGTTGTAAGTGAATTTGCATTATTTTATGCTTGAAAAAACCCCGAGTGGGATCGGGATTCGATCTGACAACCATAGGTATACAGTAACAAAATATATATACAGGTAGGAGAAAATATGCTACACCAGCAAGGCCTCAGTAGAAGAGCAAGATTTATTTTGTAGCAAGAGCAAGCTGTGTGCACAGCTATGTAATGTTTGTCTTGTGCAGCATTGAGTTGTACCCACTGCTGCGAACACCCGTATTGTCTAATAGGCAGGGTAGGATGATAAATAAATAAATAAATAATAAAATAAGTAACAAAATATTTAATTATCTGCCATAACCGGATTAGAACCAGGTTCTTATACTTAGTAGCACAGCGCCTTACTCACTGAGCCACCCTGCTCCACCCTTTTACAAAAGAACAAATTTTAAAAACTCTAGAATCTAAAGCCTTTAATAGGTTTGTAATATTAACAGCGTTGCTAGTTTAATTGAAATAAAATTTGATTTAAATACAAAAAAATGAGGGCAAGAATATAATCGACAGTTAAGCGGCTATCGACTGGTTTTGATAGTGAAAAATATCGATATCATCGATAGTACTATCGCCCCTTCTGATCTAGGAAGAGAGTGGAGTGGTTTAAAAAGCACAGAAGATGAGAAGCCTTCTTTTTATGGAGTAAACATAAATTTTACGTTTATTGAGAATCTAGGGATTTTTCCACAAAAGCAGTGTCCTTAGACAAGACTTCTTTCTAGACAATCCTAATCAAGAAACAATCCTTCCATAGACCACTTCATGTTATATAATCCTCCCTTTCTTTATTCTAATCTTTCTTGACACTTCACGCATTAATTTTTCATCCCCTATCAACAATTCTGCAGAAATTCTGTATAAATGCTGAATGTGGCCAAATTGTTTTCTATCTCTTACAAGATTTTATTTTCCATTTCCATTTTTATTTATTTATTTTGTTTTTATTATAATAATTCTAGACTATTTTCTCACTCGACACCAGCAATATTTTCAGATCTGGAAGTTTCTAGGACTACGTCTGGTCTAGATTTCCACCCCATATGTCATATACATCAAGATCCCCTCCTGAAAACTTATAAATTAAATATAAAATAATCAAAGGGCTAAAATTACTCGAAATAATGCCGACCTCATTCGGAACTTAGTTTGGCAACTGAGGTGTGAAGTTGAGACAACGCGGCAACAAACTCTTCCCATTACCACCGATTATTTTATCATTTGCTTGACAAACAGAACTAACTTTAAGTTCGGTAATTCTATCTAAAGCTATGACTGCTGCCTATTGTATTGCAGACCTACTCATCCGATCCTACTAGAATAATATAAAAAAATAAGTAGGAAGTTAACACTTTGTAAGCTCAAGCATAGTCAATCTTATAAAATGTATGTATGTATGTATGTATATATA
>NW_027106032.1:165881-175513 GCF_000696795.3 Halyomorpha halys | reverse complement strand
TAATTTTTGACACTTACAAGAGTCAGAAAATTCTAAAATTCATACCTCAGCTTCATCAGAGCATTAATGAAAGAATAAAATAATTAAACTCTGCTTCTATATCTATTTATTTAATTTTCTGTTTGGAAATGGAGGAAAGTTTATGTCTACGCATGTAGACTTTCCATCACCTTCTAGATGCCATACGCCTGTTCTGTATCCATGAATCTTATGTTTTTTAGTTCTCCTAATGCTTTGGTTGGCAAAACATTTATTGTCAAGTTGTAAGCTACTATTTAAGAGACTTAAGACTTTGTTTTAAGAATCATCAAGTATTTTTTTAAAATAGAGGAAATACATTTCTTTTACCTTTTTAAATTAAATTTATTAGTATTTTAGACAAATCTGACATTACTTAAAGAAAGTGCCCTGTTATGATATGAAAACAAATTTTTTTTTAAACTATGTATGTTTTAAAAATATAAATAATTTTAAACTATGTATGTTTTAAAAATATAAATAATTTTAAACTATGTATGTTTTCAATATAACATCTATAGTTTTTTTTTAATTGACACTACAGCTTAAATTTAAATATCACTATATTGATATAAGATGTTTAATATCAAATTTAAACATAACGAAACTTTTTAAATTATGGTATTCCAAATGTATTTGAAACAGTCTTTTCACAAATTTTCTAAATCGGATCTATATAGTAGGGTGGAAGGAGGCCAAAGAATGATAAGGAAGTTAAAATAGAAACAGAAAACTGTTATTTTCACTGCGGGATGGATAATAATGATAAAAAAAAAAAAGTCATCAACTAGTACTAGTAAATCTTACCTAAATTTATCATTTGTGACTAGAGTTGTTGAAGTACTTCTGAGCCTAACCAAGAATGTAATGTCATTGTTAATTAAAAATCAAAACAGGAAATATAAAAAAAAAACTATAAGCAATAATAAATAACTGATGGTCTGTCTAATATGTGATATCTTACGTAGTATCTATAAACATGAAGTATGTCCCGTGATTTATTTTACTAGACTAGAACATATGAGACTAGTGTTTAGTAAAAAAATAAAATACATAAAAAAAATAATAAAAAGAAAAAAAAAATCAGTTTTGAAATGTGACTAACATTTCTAATCAAATCATCAAATATCAATTTGAAAAAAATATTCTTGTAACACGTTTTTCCTAATTCAAATGGACGAAGAAGAGACGGCTCTCACTGTGTAAAAGTATACCTATTTGTCTAACGCCTCAGCAATCGCAAGGAACTAGTAGCCAGGGTGGGCAAAAAGTAGCAATTACATCTGACTGTGCAACTACTTTTTAATTGCGATTGCGTTGGAACAAATTATAAATGTGTTAACTACAGTGGTTCATCATGGAGCGGAGTAGCTCAGTGAGTAAAGGCGCGGTGCTACTGACTCAAACCCCGTGTTCGAATCAGATCACGTTAGATAATAGATTTATGTTTCGATGTAGCCTAGTAGGTTCGGGGCCCTAGATCCCCAATGCAAGTCAAATTTATGTATATTCCATTAAAAGATGGCGGTTTCATCTTCTGTGTTTTTTAAAACCACTCCACTCACTTGGTAGGTCAGAAGGAGCGATAGAAATAGAGATAATATCGACATTTTTCACTATCAAAAACCACATTTAACAATCGACTATATTCATGCCTCACCTTTTTTTAAATTTTTTAATTGTATTTCAATTAAACTAGAAAACCTGTTAATATTACAAACCAATTAAAGGTTTTGGATCCTAGTAAAGTATTTAATATTTGCTCTTTTGTAAAGAAGTGGCTCAGCGAGTAAGTCCAAAAATCCGGGTTTGAATCCGGTTGTGGTAGATAATTATTTATTATGTAACTGTGTAGCCGTGATTCATCCCTGTGGGTTCTTTAGGAGCCCTACGAGGACAACACAGCCTCATCAAGTGGTACCCTTAATGGAGAAACTCTGCTGGTAAGTAACTCATTAATCATTTGTATGGCACAAGCAGGGATACATAATATTAGAAAAGGGCCTCCTTTTTACTATCCGATTATTTATTGTTTTTGAGATTTTCTTATAGGCTTACTGTCAACTTAAAAAAAAAATAGGAAATATAGGAAAGATAGAATTGAAACCAGATCGAACAATACTAAGAGCCTAATAGCAAATGCTAACTAAGTACCTTCCTTTGTAGAAGATAGCAGGAAGGCCTTCCCGAATTGAGAGTCGATTTAAAAGAAGAAGCTAAAGTAAATTGAGGAAGCGAAGGCCTTGTAATGTAAACAGTTTAAGATTGATACCCTACAACCGTATGCAATTAGTGGAGGCTATTTCGATCTTTTGATGAGGACCGCTGTTTGTTTTTAGGAGAGTCTGCCCAACGGGGATCTGGGAATGGAGTTCCGGGGGAATAATGATGAGTCAGAACTCTGCCTTACTGAGGCTGGGAATTATATAATTTATATTGATGAGCTAACTCTGTATCAAAAGAGGGATTGCCATGTAACTGAAGGATGTATGAGATCATGTAAATAAAATTATCAAAATTCAAAGGAAATGTAAAGAAATTGAAAAAAAAATATGGTTCGCGCTTTACATAACATTCACTTACTTCGAGGTGAAATCAAACCTCGTACATTTCTTTATCATTCAGGATGATAATACTTCTCCTTACTATATATCGATAAGTGAGACTAATCTGATTATTCTCATAACAACCATGGAAAAACAATAACTATAAAATTTCATAAATTTTAATATTCATCCATCCTTTATTACTATTAAGCATGTGATCTGGTTAAGGATTTTAAATGAATAAAATTAAAGGTTTTTTTTTCTGCTGCAATGAAAATTTGTATTTAAAGGTTTTTTGACGAGTGAACAACGATTTTGGTTTCAGCCAAAAATATTGTATTGTTGGAAGATAGTCCGGGTGGCGGTCAATAAAGGTATAAAAATAGTAAAATAAAACAATTGTTTTTAACCAACGCCCCACTTTGCAGGACTGTCTGATTGTAGTACAAAGGACAACAATCGTTGTTGTCCTTTGTATTAATATTTGTATAAGTAGTATTTTTCTTATTCTTCAGAAAGAAACTCATCAATGTATATGATGTTCTAACTAAAAGAAATGGTTCCGATAGATATTAGGACATCAACAAGAAAAATCCACTTAAATTGAACACTTTATTGCTCGATAATAGCTACAGTTTAGGGACAAATGTATTTCAATTAGGAAAGCTTCAAGGACTTTTAAAGCGAATAAAACGCTGCCTTCAGAGTTTCAGATAAAACGAGTTTTAACTTAAACTTAATAATACTGACCCATAAAATTATATTACTATTCTATTCTTTAGGGATGTAGAACTGATAAAGAAATACAATAGAGAAACGATATTAAAATTATTTTCGTCGAAAGAGAACTGAATAAGATTATAGATTTGTCTTCAAATTTATTTCTTGAATTCTGCGAGTTATTGTTTAAGCCCTTTTATTAAGCTACCCTTACATAAGGTTGTTAATCTATTTCAGTATACCAATAAAGTACTTCCAATAAAATGGATATTAAATTATTATCTACCAGAGGCAATCTTCATTTTAATGTATGAATTACTGGATTTTCCTTCCCTTTTCCTATAAGCTATAGTAAAAAAAAAATTCAATAATTCTTCTCTGAAAGAATTTTTTACCAATTATATTTAAAAGTCAAATCCTTACATTTTTTTAAATTATTTATTACACTGGAAGTTTGTTCCAAGCCCTTTTTTTCTGCAATGAAAATTTAATAATGTCTAATAAATTAATTTAAGGCATAAATCAGTTTTACAACTATTATAAATAAACGTTATCCTAGAGATGGTGGAAGTCTCCGATAAGAAGCGGGAGGTTATTCACTAAAATACAACAGCTTACTATCAGGTGCAGAAAAATAGTGGACAATCAATCAGCAGGCGTGGTGCAGTTGTGTTGCACTTTACAACAGGTAACATTAAGTAGTGTTCATCACGTCCGCTATATTCTTTGTATGTCGAGGAATGCACATATAAAGAAGCAAGTGAAACAAAGGAATGAATAAATTAAAAGATAGTAATATATTAAAAGATAAAAAAAAAACAATAAATTAAATTATTAAAAAAATATAAACAAATAAAACAGTTAATTCTTATCTAGGCGGTGATAAGGGAGCCTGGAATAATATTCATGGCCAACATGGCAATATCATTTACGCTTACATTTAATTCCTCCCCTCTTGAACATTTTTGCAATCTTCATCCATTCCATAACTTTGGAAAACGGTTTTGACAACTACTCTTCCTAAAATTCAAGTCCTAGTAATGTTGACCACTATAAGCCTATTGTAAAATTACGCTTTTTGTCCAAGATTCTCAAACGTTCGCTATGAACAGACAACAAGTAACAATTCCATAAGTAATAATAACAACTATATACACTAGTAGGCCATAAACAGTACTCTGGTTTGAATCTTATTTTAAAAATAGAACTCAAGTTGCGATAGATAGTGTTCGATCCATATCAGAATTTCTAAGAATACTTTCGAGAGTCCCTCAAGGCTCAGTCCTGAGACCGATATTCTTTCTTTTATACGTATCAGATATAACATCAATACTTAAATCATTTAAACATCACATATATGCTGTGATATTACCATTTATATACAATTGACCCCTTATATATTATCAGGATATTAATATTACTATTACCCTAGCCTATTATATGTAGTTAATTATGAATTGTATCTGCTTTATTTAATCTGAAGAAGTCTTCAATCCGAGCAAAAATTTATAGCTATAAAGATTATTTTTTCATACGAAAGCATCATTAGAAACATAAAAAAGATTTATAAATTTATGTAAGGGAAATATGGTCGGGGGTGCGATAAGTAAAGTAATAATAAACACAAATCAGTGAAGCTTATTCTATTTGTGCCAACGTTTCGGCCTAAATTTCAGGCTTTCATCAGAGCTGAAAACAAAAAAACAAGATGACATCTATAGCATAGGAAAAAAAAGAAAAAGTATAACAAGAAATTAAAATGATACTATAAAAATCTAATATTGCAACGGTAAAATTTTATACATAAAAATAACAATGATTAAATTCATTAGACTAAAAAATCAAACTATGTAAATAATAGATATGAGTAATATTAATAGCCTTTACTTATTTTTCTTCATTATTACTCTACTAACAACTCCCCGACCATGTTTACAGTCGGCAATAAACACATTATTATATGAAATTATAATAAACTACTTCTTTATGGTTGTTCATTTAATAAACTATTTAAAAAGTGAAAATTCTAAATTTATTTAGAATATTGATCTGAAGGCTTTTCAATTTACCTTATTTTTCTTTTGAATAACCTAAAACATTTCTTGCTACCCATTTAAAAAGGAACTTCTGACTATCATATATCTAAACTAAATCAGAGCTATGTAGAATATCTGTATAACCTCTATTGATATTTAACCTATCTGATTTATAGTTTATTGTAGTTTCCAAATTTTCTGTTATTGCTACTACTGTGAAAAGTTTTTATTTTAAGTTTATTTGACTCTTCATATAATATCATTATATCTTTAAAACTAAATCTTCTTTCCAAGTAGTGCCCTAGCTATGCCGCAAAACTGACACAGGGGATTATATAATGCGGATAAACGCATGTAATAATGTATAGTTCGAAAATTGCTGTTCGCACAGCCTCTGGTCATTGCTTTTCTTTAAGTCCCCTGCTTCCTTCTTCACAACAAAGTTTGGAATTAATATAGCTTTATAGACATACCAAAAAAAAAAAGGCACAATTAATTTAATATTTTTTTCATATTTTCATAATTTTTATATTTATACCACATAGAATGGGTATAAATATAAAAAAAATGCTTTATTTACACATTTCGGACCTTCGTATAAATTAATTTCCATATGCTTACATGGAACATATCAATAGAGTTTTTGAAAAAATATAAAGGATTTAAATATATAAAAACTCCTGAATAAGAAAAAAAAATGAGATGAAACGAGAAATACGAGATTGTAATGAAAAATATAGGATGGAGGTGCTGAAGGGTGGCAAAAAACCTGGGAGCTAATTGAAAGTGTGGAAGCTGGCTCGGTAATCTCTCTCTGGATCTTCCACGCGAGGAAAATTGTGGGGGAGGAGAGAGGAGAGGAAGCAAAAGGGAATATCATTCCTGGGAGGACTTCAAAAGGGGGGATATGAAAATGTGCTGATATGAAGAGCATAGCATCTGGTTTCATAAAACGTGCTGTGCCATGGATACCAAAGGTTTCTAGCCTGGGTTCTAGTTTTTCTGGAGAGAGATCTCAGCTAGGAACAGGGGGCATTGATTAAAATAGAGTAAAAGAAAAACGCTAACTGTGGTCCTAATATACTTCAAAAGGATAAAGTTAATAATTAATAATTAAAAAATAAATAGGAAGTTCACTTCTATTATATATATTGTATTGTTTAATGTCATATCATCAATATATTGAAGTTTTAACTTATTTCGGAAAAAGTTAGCTTCATATATATAATTTTTTATCATTTATATTTTACAGAATGAATATAGAAATATTTAATCTAATTACGTTGGATAAACATTTATTACATAAACTAGAATATGCGTATGTTTAAGTGTAGTAGAGAAGTGTATGTATTTGTAATTTAAGTGTATTGGAGAAGTGTGTGTATTTGTAATTTAAGCGTATTGGAGAAGTGTGCGTATTTGTAATTTATGTGTATTGGAGAAGTGTGTGTGTATTTGTAATTTAAGCGTATTGGAGAAGTGTGCGTATTTGTAATTTATCTGTATTGGAGAAGTGTGTGTGTATTTGTAATTTAAGCGTATTGGAGAAGTGTGCGTATTTGTAATTTATCTGTATTGGAGAAGTGTGTGTATTTGTAATTTAAGTGTATTGCGGAAGTTCTTTTCTAAAAACTCACCACTCTAATTATTGTTTTTCTCAAAATAGCCTTATGATTATTAGTTCATTAATGTAGTATATATTAATTTCTTGCTTGAGATATGATAATTAAATTAAAACACGACATATTTTTTTTTGTATCTTTCTTAAATATAAGAAGATGGTCAGGGTTACGGTCAAAAAGGAACAAATAGTTTATAACTATTTAATGTCCGACGTTTCGCCCCACTTTGTATGGTTTCATCAGGGCTGTTCAAAGCGATAGGTTAAACAGACATTCAATACTTACGATACTTAATACTTTCTCTTGATTGTGTTTATTTTTTCTCTATCTATGAGTCAATTGGCCATTTTCAAGGATTCCTTAATAAGACGTATCCAAGTTTAAAATTTTCAATTACAGGCTATTATGACCAAATCGATTTATTAATCAGTTATACTTTCACACCTTAACACATCCTCTTTATTATTATGAACATATGATAATAAATGATTAGCGAGGAGAGGGAAAAAGTGGAATGCCATGAGGGTGCTGGTATCGCCAGGACAGAGGCACCTCCTCGCTGAAAGGCACTAGGAGAAAGAGAAAGGAAGAAAAAAAATAATGAAGTCTCATGAGGTTGTCTCGAGTAATGACTCGGCTAATTAATTTAAAACTTAAAACACTATCACGGTGATCATCTAAATTCTAATCCATAAATAGGCCCTATGTATACCAGTTGGCCCTTTATGTCCCAGTCGGCCCTATATATACTAGTTGGCTCTATAAATACCAGTTGGTTCTCTATATATCCTAGTTGACCCTATACATACCAGTCGGTCCTATATCTACTAGTTGGCTCTATAAATACCAGTTGGTTCTCTATATATCCTAGTTGACCCTAGACATACCAGTTGGGCCTATATGTACCAGTCGGCCCTATGTATACCATATATGTACTACTTGCCCCAATATATATATGCGTTGAAATGTCTAATCTAGTAATAAGGTCCTACAAATATTTTGAAACTGAAATTTAAAAGTTAAACAAATATGAAACCTAATTTATAGGTGGGTTCCAGGACTATAAAGGGAGAGAGAGAAAGAAAAATATTAATCATTGAGAGAACTATGGGTTATAAACTGGAATGAAGGCACACATTTGTCTCGGTATCGTTCAAATAGATCTCATTTCTCCATACTGATAAAAGTGATCACTTTAAAAAGTATATTTTTCAATGAAATAATTTTCTTTTTCGAACATATGTCAACATTTTCTGATTTTTTTCTCAGGAAGAATAATCACCTTCTCACTTCTCTAATTTGAATGACTATATACATGATCTTATATTGAACTAGTCACAACGTTTCGGACTGTCGATGGTGGGTTTTTTATTAAACACTGTTGTGAAGAGTTATCTTATATTTACTAATTATTTATATGTTCATATCATATAATAGAACAGCTAACAGTCATTATTCAAGGTAATTAACGAAAAAACATAACACGATAGGGATAAAATGATAAATTTCTCTATTTTACAAAAACTTTTAGTGACCACCGTTTATATAAAGTGGAATAATAAAAATTTGAACTACAGAATACTTGTAAATTATAGTTACACAATTTGAGCAACGAGTAATAAAATTAAATGAGCTACAAAATGAAGTTGTTTAATTTGTAAAATAGGGGGTTGGTACGTCGCTAGGTGGACAGGTATTACTTTTAACTTTTAATTTATAGAACAAGTGAACAAAATTAAAATAAATTATAATAATATATGTATATTTTTTTTGGTGACTAATAAACAATTAAGTTCATGAAAAATATGCAAGTAACATAAAATAAAAAAAAAACTAGGGAAAAATAAAGTAGATAATTGTCTACTTTTCAATAAAATTATTAAATTTCAAGTATAATAAACTATGTACGGTTTGTTGGGACAAGTAAATTTTAGTTGCTAGAGCAAACCAGATATATACACACGGTCAATCAATAATCTTCCAATAAATCGTTTTATTTAAAAAATAATAATTATTAGTATTTTACCATGATATATAGTACATGATTAATATTGAGTTATAGAGAATAAGGGGAAAAAGCATTTAGTTCATCGATAAGGTCTCTGGTAATTCGAGTTATACGATCACAAATTTATCAGTTATTTTAAGCACTGTAAGCTCATTTACTTTGCCTTCATAATTGTTGGTTAAATGGAAGTTACTTGCAGTGATTTTGACGATTAAATAAATGAGTTCAGCTCTTCCATTCAAGCCAGTATGACGTCAATGGGGGAAAATGCTTCGTTCGCTGCAGGTGTTATTTTGGGTCCATTGTTTTAAGGTAATTCCAACATTTATTTTTGTTTTGAACTCTGGGAAAACATTTATATGATCTTTTTTCTTTTGAAATTCCTTTCTTTTTCACATTAACCCTGTCGAATGCTCCATGTGCTGGAGATCTTGCGGCCTAGGAAGAAACATATTAGCTTACAAATATTTTTATAACATACTTGCTGACCTGGCGTAGCATAAATGCTGACTGCTAATTTCGCTGTATTATCGTCAATATTGGTGCGATTTAGATGATTTTTTCTTATTCCTTAAGACACTTTGATTATCTATAATATTGCCATGTACGTAAGTTACAGCCTGAGTCAGCTGTTACTTCGATCTCAACTAACTGGTAGATCAGCTGATCGAATGTATATATA
>NW_027106032.1:156836-165206 GCF_000696795.3 Halyomorpha halys | reverse complement strand
TATAAGTAGATATTCGTTCTTGGAACCTCAAGGAACGAATTTTAAAGCCTTTGATTCCTTTTGAATAATAAAAAAATAGAAATAACTTAAACACGACTCAACCAATCTACAGCAAACATTGCATTGGTTTAGGACTCATAAACTGCACTTAAGGACAAAAACCGGATTTAATTAAAAAAATTAAAGCCAGAGATATAAAATAGAACGTTTTAAATGTTTTTTCTTTATTTTAAACTCATATTTCACCCTTATATGTTATATATGTAATAATAAATTTAATTTATTATTAAATGTTCACGCATTATATGTTAAATGCATTTTGTTAATTTGGTTTAATCGAAAATACATCCAGCTTCCAACGGTTCTATTAACGTACGGATTAGATAAAATACAGAGAGGTTATGAACCATTATATGAACAATGGACATTGATGAAAAAGAAACTAAATAAATCGAAGTGAAAATTTTATAATTTTTTATTGCCTTGAAAATTGGTATTTGAGACGACACTAAAAACGAATATGAGATTTTTTTCTTCTTAATAATTTATTTATTGATATTTACAACTGTATACATATATACACATCAAGTTAATTCGCTGTAAGTGATATTATGAGATGATAAAAACATGTGGGGTATCTGCCCATTGATAGAACTCCAAAAACATTTCTAAAGGAGAAGATCTCAAGGCCATCTCTTTTTCAGACGTCTAGGAGGATTATTAGGTAGTGAAGGAGAAGCCAGGTTAGAAACTAGTTGGTTTGAGTGGTTGGGAAGTTTATTATGGAAGGATTGGTATCTGGTTCTGGCCAAATCGGCAACATATTTTTTTTCTAAAAAAATTTTTGTTGACCTACTCTACTGAAATCCTCATTATCTTTTTATTTTTTTAAAATTTTTGGTGAATTTAGTAGAATCAGTAATTTTTTTTTTTCAGAAAGAGACAAATCGATTGGTTTACAAGCCATGAACAAAATTAGAGGAAATACTAAAAATAAAAATATGAATATATATATTTAGAATAATTTAATTGCTAATCACCGAACTAAAAATTATGTAACTTTTTCAAAGCTAAAAATATAAGCTGCTCTTTGCACTTCTTTAATTTTATGTTTCTGAGAGGGGCGAGAATGGATCAACTATGGCCGCTTGTCTTATTAACATAGCTCTGTCCGGTTCAAGCAGTCAACGGTCGTAGAGTGGATGTCTGAAGTTCTGAATTTTCTGTTGATCACATTTGCATTTGTCATAATTAGTGCAACATGTGCCAAAAATAACACGTTCATTTATTAATCGTGTTAGTTGCTAATGTGAATTTTTCAATTTTTAGTATCTAGTTAAGGTTATGCTTTGAATGAATTTTTGAAGTAATCTACATTTTGTGGTTGTATCTAATTTTGTGCTGTCTGTTAACCCGACAAAACTGTCCTAATTTTTTGTCTCCTAAGAGGTGCCCGGTGGTAATGATTTCCTCAAATTTGCTTGATGTATTTAATGTACAGTTGTAAATATCAATAAATAAATTTAAAAAAAAATTTATATAATAGGATATGATGAAAACTTTTCACGATTACGTTCAATGTAATTAGAAATTGAAATTGTAAATTATAGCTGTTCCATTAGGGGCTGAAGAATCAAGATTTCCTAAAAGATCTAAGATCTAAGATTGCCTCGAATAATAATTTAAAGTACGAAACACAGATGTCCAGGTGGGCAAAATATTCAAATCATAAAAAAAAAAAAAGTCATGCTAGGAGTGTACTGATGAGAGAAATTCTCAGTCTTACCGTTGCGAGGAGGCCAGAGCAAAACTGGATAAAGTATTGGTGCGGATGTAAAAGAAGAAGTGACAGAAATAAGCGGCAATAAAAACGGCAAGGGGTTAAAGGAAGGCAGACAAAAGTATGAACAAAACAGAAGAAACACAAGGAACATCTAGACGTTTATTTCCCAATATGAGAAAAATACTCTCAAGGCTACACCTCTCCCGGGTTAATACATAACAGTGGTGAGTCCGCTGCCCGCAGGTGGGTTGCGAGAATATAGGATAGTATAGGATCATTTACAAGAAGGATAACATATTTTATGAAGAGTCTCTTGTAATAAATGCATTTTATTATCAAAATCGAAAACATAAATCATCCCATTTTAAAAATAAAAGAGAATGAGAACATCCGAATCCGACTTAGAAAAATAAATTAATTTAATTATATACTTTAAATCTTTGCTAATGTCGGAAAAGTTTTTTTTCGAGCGATAATAAGTTCCGATTAGACAAATTTCAACTTTATGGGAATTACAAAGACCTAAAAATTTCTGTTTTCAAACACTATTCGCTATATTTTCTCGACAGGAAAAATTCAAGGAGAATACTCCATCTTCAAGGAATTCGAGGCTGCTAGTCACCCTTTTCAAGTGATAAATTATCCGAGCAATGTGTGGACATGTCAGGAATCTTTTAAGAGCTTTGGCTAAAACACCATCTCAACAGAATAATAAACCAGTGTTACACTGATTACAACCAACATTGATTTATAATAGAATGAAAACCATCACTCTCTTGTGATAGTTCATTTCAACTATCAAAACAAATCAATATGGTGTAAACAGTAGTTGGAATCAAGAATAAATATTGAAAAAGAGAATTTAAACGAGAGAAGTAAACACATGTCCAGCTTACTTTAGCATTGATACTAACACAGTTCACCCTTAGGGTTCACAAAATACCTAATGTAAAATCAAGGAAGATTTGTTGATCTCATTTTATGATTAAACAGAAATTTCAGAACAAATGTGTACATATACATACATTACATAAATATATTGTTATGTTTTCTTATAAAAATTAAATGATTTTAATTTTTTTTTTATCAAGAATAATGAAAAATATATAACATATAAACGGAGCAAAAAATGCTATTCTCCTAGTATTGTATACATCTTGCTGTAAATGGTATAAATGTGTATGTCTGTGTACTATTCCTCTAACCTAGAGGGCCATTGGCTATCTGTAGTATAACGACAGGGCGATGAGTAACATAATTTCCTTACAGAAATTATATGTCTAACTGTTATACAAATTTTATCAGAATTTTGTGTAAGCTTTACTTTTAATTTTCAGTGCGAAAAAGAAATTTCATTGATACGATTAAAAATACTTAACATGAGTTGTGCTCGCTTCGTGAAACAATGTTAAAAGCTATTGCAGCTGAACATTTACAACCGTTGGAATCTGCAATATAATTGGGTGACTCAGATAAGAAAAATATTAGAAAGATTTAGAATGTTAATATTTAATGATCCGGTAAGTATAAAAATTTCGAATGGGGGAGATCTTGGATAGATATAGGGAATTTGTCAAGGATAAAGACTTCTTTTTTTACAAGAATCGACCTATACATAAAATCCAGCCTCCCTGTCGTTATTCCCGTTCTTCACCAGATCTAAAACTTTTCATTGCAGAACTCCATATTTCCATCTTCCTGGAAAACTGCCCTTGTCCGACCGTTGAAGAAAATTTCCAACCCTAGCTCACTGCACGACTTCCGTCCTATATCTCTTCTATCAAAACTTTCCAAACCGTTAGAACGCCTTGTCCAAAAGCAACTCTCCAACTTCCTAGATGAACGTTCCCTTATCAATCCTTTCCAATCTGGCATTCGATCTGGCTACTCGACGCAATCCGCTCTCCTTAAAATAACCCATGACCTCCAAAACTCCAGTGAACACCAAAACCTCACTATCCTCATCCTTCTAGATTTTTCCAAAGCGTTTGACACTGTTGACCATAACATCCTCTTTACTAAATTGCGTAATCTTCCTTTATCCAACAGTGCCTCATGCTGGTTCAAATCCTTTCTCTCAAATCGGTCCCAGTGTGTAGTCGTACCAGGTGAACATCCATCCAAAACCCTCCCCCTTTCCTGTGGTGTTCCTCAAGGCTCTTCACTATCTCCTACTCTGTTTGCTATTTACATTAATGACCTTCCCCTCTAGATCCATCACTCACAATACCACATCAATGCAGATGATTTCCAAATATACCCGTCCTTCCCGCCTTCTGAGCTATTACCAGGCACAGAGAAATTTCAAGAAGATTTGGCTGGGATTTGTGAATGGGCTAGAGCTAACAAGTTGAAGCTAAATACGGTGAAGACGAAGGCAATCTTAATAGGCTCCAATCATCTCCTTAAAACTGTTCCTAATATTCCAACTCTGTTCCTACATGATAGTCCCATCAAATTTTACCTCACCACCAAAAACCAGGGAATAAGCCATGATTAAACACTTTCCTGGGAAAACCATGTATCCAATATCTCCCGCTGTACCTTTTCAACTTGAAAAACGTTTAAATTACCTCCACCTCCTATTTACATTTGGAACTCGTAGGCTCCTGGTCACCTCTCTAATATTTCCCCACTTTGGCTATTGCTGTAAAGTATATGGGGGCGTCTCTGGAGATCTCGAGGCGAAATTAAAACCTTTGATTAATTGCTGTGTACGATACGATATGTGTACGAGGATCCCAAGGGACGCCTCTGTTTCCCGTTTTTATGCAGAAGTGGCTTTATCCTTCCTACCATTGTAAGTATTTCCTGGCTTCCTTCATCTTCCAAGTCATCCAATCCCGCCGTCCATCATACACCTCCGAACTCCTTCAATTCAAATCCTAATACGCTCCAGCAATGCCCGTTCACGGTCTTCAGATTTATATACAAAGGCCCACCGAACCGCTGCTTTCGATAGATCGTTCATTATCCGAGCATCATCCTTATGGAACTCCATCCCTTCCAACATCCATCGCTCCAATACCCTCCCTACCTTTAAATCCAGCCTGTTCAATCATTTCCTATCCATTCAGACACCATTAAATTGTAAATTAATATAATTGTAAATATGTATGTAAGCTATTATATCATTCTTGATTATTTTTACATCGTTTTCTTTTCTCTTTTTTATTTATTCATTTGTATTGTTTAACTAATAAAAGTGAGAAAGTAACCTATAATTATTTTTATAATGACTGTTTATATTTCTTTGTATTTTTTGTTTAAGTATTTCTGAGGCTCCTCAGCCCTCATCTATTGATTTCTCTTTGTTATTCTAACGGGACCCGTGGTACGGTAGGGTCTTCATTAAAACGGATGCACCTCAAAGCTACCTAAAAATCAGCTGCCCTATAGCTCACTTGAGAATGATTGCCCAACTACGACTCTAGGGTAAATATGCAATTACTCTAAGTGTCGGTCCTCACAAATATACTTTGGACCCACAGAAGCTTTGTCCAGCTTGTGATGGAATGGCACTGGAGGATTGTTTCCATTTTTTTGACAATTTGCCCCGCATATCATGAGAACGCTATCTGATTCATGCCGAAGCTAAGCAATATAAGCCAAAATCAATTGTATGAATTTCTGTCTGTACTCTCAGGATTGGATCCTATACACTTTTTTATATATAAAACACAGAACCTTTTGCTTTGAGCTGGATACCTACCGTCACAATAGGAGGTGTAATTTTTGTTTTGTTTTTTTAATAGTATTAAATATGAAGTGAAGTTTTGTTTTATTCTAACGAATGTAGATAGCCCAGCTTTGGTATTTTGTTTGTTATTGGTTTATTTAAAAGATCTTCAACTCTCTGTTTTTGTAAAATTACTACAATTGATAATTTATTTTATGTATTTCACAGGTTAACTCTATTTCTACGGGGGTTGGCCCAAAAACAAATAAAGAAATTACTAAATTAATTATTATACGATTATACACCTTATCCAGATTATTCCAAAACAGCTTATCCAAAACATCCCCTAAATTTTATTCACAAAAGACAATTCATATTTTCAAAACAAAAAAAAGATTAATTATAAGAAGTAGGCTAAGTGCATAGGTGATTCTGTAAATAGCTTTATTTAATAAGAAAATTAGGCTAAAAAGGTATACCAAGCTAATTCCAGGTTCTAAGAGAATGATTCTAATATGATAAACGTAGTGGTGTACCTTTTTTGTCAAGTTTGATATCAAGAAGGAAATCTAATGATACAAAGACAAACCATTACTTGTAATATACGATTAATTAAAAATTCTTTACTGTTTATTTTTATAAGGTAGTGATTACTTTTTCCTTAATTAAAAAAAAGTGATTTAAAAAAAAATTTTCTTCAATAAATATACTTGAGACTACTATGTTTTACATCAGAAAATAAAACAGCCAACAAACAAAATTAATTATAATACAAATTTTCTTTTAGGAAAAAATGTTTTCAAAGGTGATCGAGTTCAGATTTATAAGAAATAACTATTCCATCGAGGATGATTGAGTAAAAGATGTATAAGCTGCAAGTACTTCCATTATAAAGATTTCCTCTATAAAATGCTCAAAAAAAAGTACTTTACCTAAAGACACTTTAAATAAAGTGCTGCTGGTTTATTTACCAAAGGGTCTCCTCTGTGGCTCTAACGTGATGGCATTGATCTGGTCAGCACTTTTACTCTTCTTTACAGCCAGACATCAATGCTTCGTCCGTTTTCAGGTCAGGAAAAAGGTATCGTGGTAAAATAATGTTAGCATATGTGGTCGAATCACCAATTACAATTTATACCACCGATTAATGAGATAATTTGTAAATATCGATCTCCAAAACTATATTAAAAAAATTGCTAACTTGTTATAATCTGAGATTAGTAAATATTTATAATTTATAGATTATATAATTTTATAAGTATGGAAATGCGTTTAGATTTCGCCTGTCAATATTTTTTTTTTTTTAAATATTTTTGTTTTAAAATTGTTCAAGGTCACATTTTTAAGGAGAACTTATGCTGATCTTATTGAAACAAGTGGTTGTATGTATACATAATACAATGCATACATACAACTTTGAACAGAATAAATTCATTTTGGATAAATAACTGAAGATTCTTAAATAATTTGGAGGCCATAATGTTTACACTAATTTACAGTCCTTATTTAAATGATGAAAATAATTGTCTAATAACAATAGTGATCGCGATACTGAACCTGGGGCTCCTATTTTTAACCTGTTGAGTAATCAAAGATGTATGCCAGTAACAAATGGAGTTTATTTTTTTTTCAAGGGCATTTTGAAATTTCATTGGAGTTGATAACAGTCATTTGGACCACATAAATTCTCAATTTTTAGGAGTGTGTAAGCTTCATCAAAAATAAAAAGTGTAAATCTGTGTTAGCATTTATTGAATAATAATTTAAAATAATAATAAATTAAAACATATTTTCAAGAAGGTATGTGTGCTAGAAAAAGAGAAAAACATCACAATGTATATATTTTTATCTCAAGTAACCTTATAATTCATAATATTCTTGTTATTTTTTTTATCAGTTTTTTCCAATTATTTAAAACACATGAAAAAAATATATTTTTCTCAGCTGTTTTACCATCTTGATGTTCAATTTTAAATTGTCCTGGTAACTAAAACAGTACTTCTAACACGCTTATCTCTTAAATTTCGAACTAATTCACAATTGGCTTCTGAAACAAAAAGTAATTGGATTGTAACTTCAATATAAGTCATTTGAACATTACTTGTCACTTAGTCGGAAATACGGGAAGGTTTTACTACTTCGCGCATCACCTCGATTGTGGTGCTGAATCCCTGAGTGTCCGGTAAATAACCAGACGGATCTTATCCTAACGGTTAAAATATGTTGGTCACCTGTAAAATAACTACTTAATGGGGCAGAAATAGTTAGGTAGCTATTATTAAATAACAAGTAAATAAAAAAAACCAAAATGTATCCTAATATTAAGTTACTTCTCAATACTATTACAAAAATGCTTAATTTCAATGATAGATAACTTGTTTTTTAATCCCCCTTTCTCAATATATCAGGCATACAGGTTGCGGCAGCAGTAGGGTAGTGGGCTCAGCTTATTTTTTGATAGTAAAACTAATTGCTACTTTGCCAATTTTTTATAAAATATATTGATTAATAGAGTGTTAAAGATTAATTTGTTTTCCTGAGAAGGTCCGAATCCCCAAAAGAAATGCTTACGCTCCAATTGCTCGAGGCCATAAACCATCAGCTAGCTACCAGAGCCTACGACTCCCGACCTCATCACGATGTAACGACCTTAAAACCGGATAAACAACCTGAAATAGAACACCTGAAGCTATGACGTCAGTAAGTAACAGTCGATTCCACCACTCAGCTCAATGTCCAGCTGGCTGGAGCAATCTCCATGGTGACATCATCATCTTCGACCAAGATAAATTTAAGTCTTGCATTCCTCTCTTACCTTATAAGACCCCGGTACGTAATATCATAGCGATAGAAAATAAATATATACAAATAGTTTTAATTATTTTATTCATAAATAATCTGAGTTATT
>NW_027106032.1:142850-156655 GCF_000696795.3 Halyomorpha halys | reverse complement strand
TAGTTCTTAAAAAATTATAGTTATTTTTATTCATTTTATTTTTAATTTAAGTAAAAATTAATTGTTATGCCACAACAAGAGAACGCATTCCTGACGGTCCTAAAACTCATACTATTTAGCTAATTGATTAAGGAAAGTTGCCAAACAAAATATTTAATAGTAAAGAATTAGGTTTTTTTTTTCACCAATAAGTTCTCAGGCCACGCTAAGCTCTAGCGCCACGGAGTAAAGCACGATCGTTACTAAGAGTGGAAATAAGAAAGATAAACGTTTGATAAAAACATATTTGAGTCAAAACGAATGAACTGTTATTCTCAACAAATAAATACAGTTTATTTTTTTGTTCCTACGTAATGTTGTTGATTCATTTTATTTTTCGAGTGAAATATTTTTGGAAATATTCATTTATATTAGACAATAATTAAGAAATAACTTGAAAAATAATCTATTTCAAATTCAAATATTTCACATCTTAAATCATTAGACGTTTCGTTATTTTCGGATGTTGTTTGCCATTAAATAATAACCGGTACGAAACCGGTATTCTTTGGCTCATTTCGTTTTTTTGTTTTATGATTTTTTTTTCAAAAATTACTAAGAACTTTTTTATTTATTCAGCGAACAGTTCATATAAGATTTGTGTAAATAGGAGAAACGACCAACCAGGAACAAGCAGAGTTCCATTCATCATTCAATATACTCTTTAAATTTCATTATTTTTTTTTTTATGAATCGATAACAATTTTAGCCCTCAATTCACCTTTCATTGGACAGAAGAGAGACCAATTGCTTGACGAATTTAATTTAAAAAGTGCATTTGAACGTCCTTTGTCCGCTCCAAGATACATTCTATCCTCCAAATGTTCACCATGTTTTTATATTGCAGTCCATCGTCTACCATTCCCGAAAAATAATAGCGAACTAGAAAATAATTTTGTTATGACCAATTGGTTTACGCTAACTGGCTACGATACAGTACCTTTATTTGCAAATATTCGTCTTAAATTGGCATATAATATTATAGAGAAATAGGATGAAATATAACGGGATGCAATAATAAAGAACAAAAATATTTGGAAGGAATACAACTATATTGCAAAAATGGAATTTTAAAATATAATGGTGAAGTCTTTAGACAAAAATTTGGCCTTCAAATGGGTATAAATCTGTCTGTATGCATGTCTGGTTTAGTAATAAATAATTAAATACAAAGAGCAGTTGGAAAGTCTGGAATAAAATTAAAAGTTTTGTTAAAATATGTTTATGACATTTTTAATTCATACATATTCAAATGATTACCATAAAAGTTTGAAATTTACAATTTCCTATTTGTTTTCATTTGTTTTTGTTGTTTTTTTTACTCTCAATTACCGATATATGGAATATATAGGAAAGGGAAGTAATGCGTCCGTGGAAAATTTTCAATTCTACTTTTTCATAGAAATACACGTTTTGAGATCCCTTGAGTCCAAATAATCAAGTCTTGAAAAATGGTCAGTGTGTGTCACTTTTTTTGTAAGCAACTTATAAACGAAGAATCGAACGTAACTGATATCAGGGTATGCCTAGAATGTTAGAGTCTTAAATTTATTTATAGAGGTAAATTTGACTTTCGGTGACAAAAATTTTGTTGTCCGAGTCCGTAAGAGAGTTGTCCGTTATGAAGGGATTAAAATTCCTTTACTTCAGAATGGCACAAGTGAAAATTGTCCAATAGGAACAGTGTCCGTTGCAGAGAGGCTACCTGTGGGGGAGGTTTTACTGTATAATATTTGCGTGACCGATACCTATAATTCCATTATACTGTTTCGAGAAGCCATTAACATCCCTTGTCAGACAATGATACCCCTGACTAACAGTAGCCAGAAGGCACTTGGTATCCATTAGACCTCTCGCTATATCGAGCGGGGTCCTCTTACAGTCCAGTCCTCCCTCCTCACAACAGTTCCGTCCTACACCATTTCTCGAGATGATGCATGGTCCGTGTTGTCCCTCGGTGGTCCCTGTCAGTTCGGTCTACTACATCAATTATCTCTGGTCTTATGTCGAGGGTCATGGCAAAGAACCGATTCCTTTTTTCGGTATGCGGATGGGCCTTTTGATATCAAATTCATGGAATTTTTCACCAGAAATATCAGAAGATGCAACCAATATAAGTAAAATCTATAGCTATTACATTGTGTTAATATATCTAAAGGGATAGGGAAAAATGGATACGTTAGAACGACCAAAATGGTGTTTTACATGCTGTAGGGTATTTTAAATAGTTTATAGTTTCCACAAAAATGCTTATTTTTGTGACAAATTTAAGGAATTACCTAGAGAAGGCGGTAAAATTAGTATAATTCAGAATTTCTACAGCATGTAAAACACAAAATCTACTTCAGCCATTTTTTAACTTATATTAATTTTACGGGCCTCTCAAGAAATACAATTTTAAGCTCTTTAACAGTTAAATATATTAAATACTAAAGATCTCAATGGAAAATAATTTATTTATTAACAATATACGCATTTAGGAAAATCATGTAGCCTAAATGCCATAAGTGAGTGAGAATATCTTCCAAAGACCAACGCACACACGGCCATTCAACATGAGGATTAAAAAAAAATAATAAAAATAAAATTAAACAATACCTGACGTTTATTAATATAATTATTTTCCCTAATTATAAACATATATATATATATATATATTTCTTTGTTTTTAAATGTGTTAATTATAAGTTAGCTAGGTATCGTTCAGTATAACTTAATCACATTTTTCCTTCTTTTTTTTTAAATTTATATGTTGAGTAATTTATTCAGTTTTATCAAGTTGTTAGTAATAAGTCCGTTCAGTAAGTAATAAGCACTAACACCTAGGATGGATTTAAGTAATTCATTCAATATTAATGTTTTCCTTTCTTTTTAATTTTTTTTTTGTTTCTGCTTTTGTTTCATACTATTCATTAATATAGAATCAGTACTTCATACATGAAATGTCAATTGTATATAATACAATTATATACTTTACTCAGTCGTCTCCCTTTGATTGCCTTGTGGCATTATAAGGTGTTGATTTTGTTTGTTTATGATTTTTTTTTCTTACCTCCTTTATTGTAAATATATATAACAATATTAATATATTCCTAAGTATATAATCATGTAACTGGTGCCCTTCCTTTGCCATATGGCACTATAAGGGGTTGGGCTGGGTCCGCTGAGGGTGGGGGTTACAATATTGGCCCAGGAGCCGCTGGTTTTGTTTATGCAAATTAATAATTTATTTATCTAGCTGCTTCATTGTTTTATTTTTTGGAATAAGCTTTTATTTATAGTTAATGTTAAAAAATTAATACTTTTTTTATATTACCAATCTAATAATATTTAATCGTTGCTATCCTATGTTTTATTATTTAATTGATTTGTTTTTTTTTATTGTAACTGTTAAATATCAACTTTTTAAAAGAGGCCATAATTGAAATTTTGTTTGAATATATTATTTATTAGCTTTTCATTTCACTTACATATTACATTTCTTTTCTTTTCTACTTTGTCGCCCGTTAAATATATAAAGAAAATTTATTTTTATTTATATATTAAACGTTTCGGGGATCCCTTCTTCATACCACGTGATTCGTCCCAGCATTGTTTTCCAAACAAAAATGGGGAAACAGCACCCGAAATTATTGATATATCTCTGCTGCTCACCCGTTTATGGCATTTGCCTTTATTACTAACTGCAAAACATATTTTGTGATTAGTATGTCTAGTGTGAAATATTTTAAATCATCCTGAAAAAAAAGGTTATGAATCGAATAGTGAAACCTTTCCATGTTCGTCTCTGATGAGTATTCCACCTAGATTTCATTACAACGAGAAAAGGTATATTCAAACAGCTTATCAAATAATTTGAAGATATAAAATGAAAAAAAATAACCTAGATAGGTTAACGATGTTTACATAAACATGATTGCAAAAATAAAATAAAACCCCAAACACCTTTTGCAAGCAGTGGCAGCCTCCCATATGTAACCCGTTGTGTAGCAACCAATCCCATGAATTTATGAAGAGGCAGGAAGTCAACAAGGTATGGTAAATTACCATACATCATGAGCCCAAAGTGCTCGCTTCAGGAACTGATAATATCGCCATGATTTAGGCTGCTTTGTCACCTATCACATGCCCAAAGCCACGGCCAATGGAATCCGATATTTTATGGCCGGATTCAGTTTAAAATAGAGAGAGAGGGAAAATATAATATTTACCCGGCTAGGCTACCCAATACTAACACTCTCGGCTGTTATTAGTAAGAGGAATAGCATGTGAGGTATAGAGAGAATAAATTAACAATATATAATAATTTTAAAGTGATTAAAAAAATAAATAAAAACCTATAATGTCTTTAGAAAATAAACAATGCCTCCTTTTAAAAGAGTGAAAAATTTATCGACATAGCTTAAATAAAACTATATTATATGCATTTTTACCTTAGTCAATCTATTGTTAGAGCTGTCAAAAAAAGATTTCCACTTTTTTTAATGTGTTAATTGTAAAGTTAGCTAGGTATCGATCATTATAAATTTAATTTTGGTTTTCTTCATTCTTTTTTAATTTTTATATGTTGAGCAATTTAAATCAGTTTTATCTAGTTCTTAGCAATAAGTCCGTTCAGTTAAAAAAACGCTAATACTCTGATAGGATTTAAGAAATTCATTAATGTTTGGAATTATTTCCTCCTTAAAAAAAAATGTGATTTGAGAGATCCTTGAGATGAGCCAAGTGCCACATATTTTAATTTATTGTTGGAACTATTTTATTAATTAGAAAGTATGTGAAAACTTTATAGCTGAGACACAAACACCTAGATATATCACGATAGATGATTAATAATTTATTGCATGTGACTTGGAAGAAGGTGAAGTGATCAAGAAAAACAAAAATAGTTTTATAATATTGTTACTGGTTTTCAACCCAACCACTAAGACATATTTAATAAGAAAATATTTGAAAACTAGTTAGCCATATAATCAGGAATGATATGAGGAATAACTCATAAAGTTATTCCGTGTGAGTAGAGGAAATATGGGTGAGGGTCTCGCGACCCTCTTCTTTTTGCTCGCCACCAGTTTGTTAAGAGAGTCCCGCGAACTTTTTCTTTTCGGTTACCACCATAACCGAACCATAACTTAAGGGTTTGGCAGAGGCTGAGTGTACCCGGCCGCCATTTTGTATTTTGTTGCGTAAGTCACGCGAACAAAACTAGGTCGGACTTTGACCTGCTGCGAATATACAATCTCAAAGAACCTTGTTTACTCTCATCGTAGGGATCAGAAGATAAAGCGATAGATATCAGTGTCTATGTATTAGGTTTAACCATATCACAGTAATTACATTGTTTACGATTAAAATTGAACAAAATATATTTACTTCCAAAGGGAAAATAGAGATAACTTAAAGTTCAAATACGAAACGGCGGCGAACGTAAAGAAAAAGGTCGCGAGACCCTCATAATAAAATGGTGGCAAACGAAAAGAAGAGGATAGAGACCCTCGAAATAAATTAACGAAATAATTTGTAATAAATAAAAAATAAACGAAATAATACCCCATCACTGGTCACGTGATCAGTGGTTAAGGTTAGGACAAGCTAAAGAATTAAATTCAATTCTCCTGCCATATAGTACAAGAGCCGAGAAGGAAAAAAGGCAGTTATATCACCCTAATTTTTTATTGCTTTAATAAAACATATGTATAAATACTAGTCAAAACAGATAAGTCTGCCAAGTATAAGTAGGGAGAATAAAAAATGGCGTCTGTTTCAAAACATTAATTTTTCATTCGGAGCTCTATTTCTTAAAAAATACCTCCAACACTAGAAAATCTAAAAGAACATTATTTAAAGAAGAGTAAATTTTCTGAAATATTATCTGTAATAGAGCTATTTATGTCAAATAGTTCTCGAGATATAGCCTTTGAAAAAGCAACATTTCATAAAAATGTACTGAAATATCAGTTGTTAGTTAATTTATTTTGAGAAATCTATATCTCAGGAACTATGTGGCGAACAGATGTCTATTAGCAATCAAATTAAAGCTAGTTTAATGGGCTATAAAATAGTTACTGACCTTTACCTTCGAAGGAATAGTAGTTTTCATGATATTTACTAAAATAAATTGATTTATAGTTGTTCGGCCAATAAATTTGATTTATGAAAAACTTTATTTCAGGAACCCTTCGACATACAGATGTCTGCCAGAACTCAAATGAAAGCTAGTTAAATTTACTATAAAATAGTTTATAACGTTTATCTTTGTAGGAGAAGTAGTTTTTATGATATTTTACAAAATACAAAAATATTTCTAGTTGTTCGTATAAAATGTTGGATATTTGAAAAATATAACTCTGGAACCATAAGACGCACATATGTATGCCAACACTCAAAATAAAGGAAATTTAACTCACTATAAAGTAGTTTATGACACATACTTTCGTAGGAGTAGTAGTTTTTATGATATTCATATATATATATAAATTTAGCAAATGAAAATCAATTTATTTTAGCAAATTTCCTCAAAACTAATACTCCTACGAAAATAAACGTCATAAACTACTTTATAGCTCACTAAACTAGCTTTAATTTGAGTGCTAATAGACATCTGCTCGTCAAATGGTTCTTGAGAAATAAATTCACTAACTACCGATCTTCCAGTACGTTTCATACAACATTTTTATGAAATGTTGCTTTTTAAAAAGCTATATCTCGAAAACTATTGAACGTAAATAGCTCTATTACGGCTTAAACTTTAGCAAATTTACTCTTCTTTAAATGATGCTCTCTTAGATTTTCTATTTTTGTTGGTAGTTGTAAAGTTATAGCTCCAAATAAAAAATAAATTATTTTTAATGTTTTAAAATAGCCCCCATTTTTTATTCCCCCTACCAACACTTGGCAGACATCAATTTTGACTAGTAATCATACCTAGTTTTCAATTAAGTAATCAAAAATTGGGGCGAAATAACTGTCCTTTTTCTCCACTTGGGCTGTTAATACTAATAGGTCACGTGACCAAATGCTGGCTTCTGATTGGCTACCTAAATCAGTGCACCAGCCCACCCATATTCTTTCAACTCAGATGCAATAACTTTCAGAATTATCTTTCCTGAGTGTATGTCAGCTGAACTCTTTGAACAGGCAAATACACAATAATAATGACTCAGATTGCACTTATGAGCTACCTAATTTTCAAATATTTTCCGATGGGGACACTTCCTTTGCCCTAATTCGGGGATTTGTTGCTCATACTTCAATTTATATTTTACTGGCCCTCGGGATTGTGTTGAAAACCACTAATCTATAGAGATATGGAGCGTAAAACTCTAAAAGTGAGTGCATTTTTTTTTTCATTTTCTACATGAATAAAAATTACTCTATACCTTCACTAGTGAGGGAAAAAGAATAAATAGAAGTCAGTGTTGCAGATTGGTGTAAAATGAAACCATGCGGATAAAACAGAGAATGTTTCATTCGAATATTTAAAATATTATCTCCTTTTTTAATCCGCTTTTCGCTGCAAAATATAAAAGAAATTCCCCAACACATTTCAAATAATGATTATACAGATATTATTGCTTTAATACTGCATTTAAATTTTACCAGACTTTGAACACATATTACTAATTTCAGTTAATATAAAAACATACAGAACTAAAATAGCCTCCTAAAAATTACAAATCGTATCTATTGGTAGATTTTTACTTAGATGAGGTTCAGGTGTTCACCACCTGCTGCTACTGAAATCTCAATTTGATATTATTGTGATCGATAAGAGAGGATATTGCAGGGAAATTATCTGCAGGGCACGTAGATTAAAGTAAAAATTCAGGTGAAATGAAACCACCAATAATATTACACAAAAATATATTTATTATTTACAATATAAATTCTATAGATTTCCATTTTTAGAAAGAATAACGTTTACATAATAGTCATCTGCGCTTAAAACATTGTAATATAATTTTATAAATTAAACAAGCACATTTGACACAATAATGTAAAAACAATCATCTGTGACACTACGAGGAATTTTACAACTGAATTTGAGATAACGGAATAAAATTATGTTTGTTCATTTGACTATTGACCTTGTTCATAATAATTGAAGAACGTGGTACAAAGCGATGGAAATCAAAAGCCCATAATTCTATTTTACCAGATAAAATATGAACATATTTCAGTCCAAAATATATGTTTTTCTTTAAAAAATGTAAAACAAAACAGTAATAAATTGCAACTGCGATTATTGTACGACTAATCAATTTAAAGTACTTAAAATTGTTTTATAATAAAAATATAATATATAAATTTCATTTTTAGCTACTCTAGAGCACCTAAATAATATCTAAGTAGTTGAATGATTATCATTAAGTTATGATTCGGTAATTTTTGTAGAAAATGCTGTGAAGTACTCATAATCGTACAACTATAGAAAGTGTTTATGACCAACTTCACCAATATAAAGTAATAGTGTTGTCACAACCTAATTTGTAAAAGATGTTGCTTCTTCATTTATACTGACGGCTCCAAAAAATATTTAGGTGTTAGGGCCTCGATTGTGAGCAATGATCACCAGTATTCTTTTTATCACAGATACGTTGTGGTTATACAGCTGAAATGGTTACAATCAACACAAGTTTAAATATTTTTCACCCAACAAAACAAAAACTGGTCATCTGTACAGACTCTTTGTCTGTCCTACTTAGCTTAAGAAATATTTTTTCGACTAACCCGTTATATCAAACCATGTATTACTCGCTACAGTCAGCTATCAGAAACGGTAATTCAGTGTTTTTCGCCTGGGTCCCTGGACACTGTGGAATAGCGGGTAACGGCTAGTTTGATAGGGCGATTTCTGAAGGAATTCCATATTGTGAAGTGCCTGTCAATGATTTAATTGCCTTCAATAAGCAGACGATTAAATTAGAATGGAGACAAATGTAGGAAAATGTTTTCAATAACAAACTAAAGGAAATTAGGAGGGGCATCTCTCCTTGGATATCATCACATAGAAATGTGTGCAAACAGGAGGTGATTTTGACGCGCCTTAGAATAGGTCATAGGCGCCTGACTCACGGTTATCTGAGCCATGGCCCGCGTTCCTCCACCGTTATGCCAAACTTGCGGAACAGAACTTACAGTTAAACACATTTTGACAGAATGCCAAGCTTATAACTCCCAAAAATCTTTATATAATATACCCAATGATCTCCATTCCATCTTGCAGGATAACAAAGATACCATAGACAGACTTTTTAAGTTTCTACATCATTCCAAGCTCTACCATTAAATTTAATCAAATCTTACCTCAGGTCTCCATGTTGCAATAGTTCCCCATTTCAATATAATCGTAGCAATGAATCCGAGCCCCAAGAAAGGAGTTAATAAGAAAGGTCAAATATTAAATAAACTTTAAAGCAAAATCTTATTATATTTTTTAAAAAATTATTTTCACACCTTGAACGTCTATCATATCATATTAACTTTTCTTCTCATCTTGAAATATCAATTATAAAATCCTGAGCAGTTGGAGCCTAATTTGCTACATTATTTTTTTTCTCTCTCTCTCTTCAATACACCGATTAATATTATTACCAAGACCATTAAGGGTCTTGTTTTTATGGCTTCCAGGTCATTGTGGGATCACCGGGAAAGAAAAGGCAGACTAGCTATAAAGACAGGTCAAGTTGTAACATCATCAACATGGAAAGATGTTGTGTTTGGATCAAAGAAAGTTGATGACAAGACGAATGGTTCATCACCAGAGACAACAAGTTAAGAATGGTCCAACAGACAGTGAAACGTCCAACCAGAAAACTGAAATCATCTACAGAGATGTTGTATTAACCTGTCTTCGGATAGGCCACACTCGATTTACCCACTGTCATCTCTTGAAAAAAGGAAATGCACCGATGTGTCGCTACTTCTGAAACCATCTCACCGTTAGGCACATTCTCACTAAATTTATTGCTCAGGAATCACACCAATCCTCTTCAGATTAGCAGGAAATGATCAGAGAAGACCCCACAACAAGATCAAAACATTGTCACTTTTTATAAATAATTAGTATCTATGATCACACCTAGTCTAACTCTAATTCCAGTATGTATAAATGGATGCATAATTTAATATAGTAATTTACTCACTACGTCAATTCTAATTGTAACTTTATAAAATGTACATTGTAATGTAATTGTATTGTAAATTTGTAACTTTCTCACTTTGTAATTGTAACTCTGTGAACATGTTAATTGTAATCTAATTTGTATATCCAGTGTAAATGGCACTAGTGGTCGAAACACTTTTAAAAAAAAGATGTTGATTTATTAAATTAATTAACTAATTAGAAATAATTATAGGACTGGCAGAAATACGTTTCCGTGCTAGGTGTTGTAGATTTTATTTTAATAGGCTGAGTTTTATTCATTTGGCTCCTGTACTAATATAGGATATGATGGTAATGTAAACATCAATAAAATAAGAAATATTAATATACATAAAAGAAACAAAATATTATGGGTACATTAGTATTTAAAATACAATCTACGACTCACCACACTGCTTCACGGATTCGTCTTGGGCTTCGGGACAGTCAGGAATGCCATTACATACATTCATCTCCGGGATGCATATCGTCGGACTGCAACGGAACACAGGCAGGGTACCGTTGCATTCCGATGTAGTTACTGCAACGGAAAAAAAGTCTGCATTAGTTAAAGCATGTATTATTTAATGGGCGACAGATATTTGTAAATGTCTTCCCTGAAAACTAAAATTTCTCGACATAATTAATATTCTAGTTCATTATGAAATGGAGTTATTTTAATATTCAGTGAGCGTTATTTACATGGTATTTATATTGTTTGCCGATCTCTATAAACTTAATCTTTTTTTTATAATTTATTTATTGTTATTTACAACTGTATACATATATACACATCAAGTAAATTTCCTGTGAGTGATATTATGACATGATACAAACATGTGGAGAATCTAGCCATTGATAGAACTCCAAAAAAACTTCTAAAGGAGCCGAGGCCATCTTCTTTTCAGACGCCTAGGAGAATTATTAGGTAGTGAAGGAGAAGCCAGGATAGAAACGAGTTGGTTTGGGTGGTTGGGAAGTTTATTATAGAAGGATTGGTATCTGGTTCTGGCCAAATCGGCAACATAGGGGACATTGAGGTCCTGATAGATGATTTGATTTGTGACAAAGTAAGGAGCATTAAGGATTTTGGACTGTAAGGATTGGATTCGAGAGGAATTAGATGGTTTAGTGGAGCTCCATAGCTCAATTCCGTATATCCAGATAGGCCTTATAATAGTCATGTAGATCAGTGTTTTGTAATGGATTGGAAGTTTGAACCGTTTGTCTAGTAAATGTTGTAATAGTCGGGATCGACGAGCAGTTTCCTGTCTTTTCAGTCTTGTATGAGGATCCCATGTCAGTCGTTTGTCCAGATTTAGTCCTAAGTAACGGATCTGCTCAACAGGAATAAGTGGGGTATTATTAAAAGATACTGTGAGGCAAGACGAAGGTTTACGACGAAGGGTAAATGTGATTTTGTGGGATTTATTGAAATTTATTTTAATCCTTCAGTTTTGGCACCATTCTTCAAGGGTGGTGATGTGGGATTGGAAGGATTGGGATACAATGGAAGGATCATTATTAACTGACAATAGGCATGTGTCATCATAAACCTAATCTAGATTAAAACAAGCCACTTAGATTACATAAAACGAGTTCACTTGGAATTTCTTACATATTTTTACCGCCAATATATATTTTTCTCAAAATTGATCTAAGAGAACTTAGTCCCAGAATAATAAATTATATTTTATTTCAGATATTCTACTTCCAAAAAAAATACTCTTAATAAATAACTTACATTCAAGACATTCGTACATAAAGATATGTTTAATATATTAAGATTTGAAATCTTAAAAATTATTAATGAAACCTTATAAGTTACACTTATTGTATGGTTTTTATATGTTGTTTTGAAAATTTAAAAAGGAAAAAAAATTATATTTCTTAAAAAAAAAAATGAATGGTCACGAGCACAGTACTCTAAATTGTAGGAAGATAGTCGGTCCGAGTAGAAGATCAATAAAAGTATCAACATAGTAAAAGAAAACTATTTATTGTAAACCAACGTTTCGCTTCTCTTTGCAGGGCTTCGTCAGGGCTAAATGAAAAAAAAGGTAAAAACATTGCATAGCCTTCTCCGGTTAACTCATCCTATTCCGGTTCGACTATTTTATGTAATACTTTAGTTTCGAAACCTTAAGGCACTGTTCTTCCCTTGGTGTAAGAGGCCATGTTTCGCATCCATAAAGAACAGTGGAAAAGATAATAGTTTTTTAAATTCTAAAATATAAGTTTTCAGACAGGTGTTAGCTTTGCAATGTCGAGATTGAAAAAAAAAATATTTCCCACCTTTAATCTCGTTTTTATTTCTTCATCAATTTCGTTTTTCCAGTTACCGTAGAACCATCAACCTGTTTAAATTTACTTCCGCCTATATCTACATCTTTAGTATCATCTAGGTCTTAACCTCATCGAAATATAATAGGGCTTTAATGTCGATGTTTTAAAAATCTTCTTCTAAAATACTTTTGATTTTGTTAATTTCGAAGAGGAAGAGCCGAGAATTATCGCATTACAGTTTGTAATCTTATGTATTCTTGTTGGAACCAAAATCCATATTCGTCCTTCCCACCTCCAGAAACCATAAAATACGAATTTTTATAGCGACAGAAATATAAAATTTTTACTTTATTTAAACAATAAAAATTTTGTTTATCATTTTTCCCTTCACTGGTCCTTAGGATTTAGATTTTTTTTTTTCGAAAATCACTAAAATAGCTCTAATTTTAACACAAGCCCACCAATCTACATAAAACTTGAGGACGTAAATAGAGCGATGTGTACACCACACGACTGTTTCTTATTACACCAGATTTTATGGTGAGTGATATTTAGAGCTTTGGTGCCTTTAGTGTTCATAATCAACCTCCAATGGATTCTATTACCGTGGATAAAAAAGGCGATATAAGATCGGGATTACTTATCGGCTCTCGATAGTTCAGGTTGGCTTTAAATGCGGTATTTTTGGCCGTTATGAGAAAATGGATTTCTACGCCTTACTCAGTGGTTTCTTTCATTCCTTAATATTTTTTATAATAAACTATTATTTATAACGTTACTCTCAATATTAATGCCACTTGATGAATTAATAAGAATAATTTTGACTATCATTTTCATAAATTTTACAACGAACTACAGAATAAAAATATAAATAAAAAAAAAAGTTCTAGTATAGAGAATTTTTAAAGCTTCATGGCTTTTTTAGTATCCCGTTTGATCTAGTACTTTGATGTGAAACTCGCTAATATGAAATCAGTCAAGCTCATTGTTCTACACAGGAAAATGGCTACCGAAACACACACACAAAAAAAATCATCAGTCTTTTTATTCTGTCGGATTTTAATTTTTTTTTTCAGTGAAAGTATAAATTTACTTAGTGGAGCCAAGCTTCAAAGTAATTTCTATCCTTTCTTGTTGAACTTGATTATTCGAATGGAACACCAGATAGAAAGGGTACAGTCATCCATGTGTAAAAAATTATTAATTTAGCAAAGTTAGGTATTCCGTCCTGTTTTAAAATGGATTATTTCAGTAGAAATAATCTTTCTGTAGAGGACTGTAGTAACTTAAATATTATCGTATGTTTGCTTCTCACATACATATTATTATTATTATA
>NW_027106032.1:139683-142350 GCF_000696795.3 Halyomorpha halys | reverse complement strand
ATATATTACATTGAATTATGTAATATAATAATATAGTAATAAATAAGTATTTATTTACATTTAGAACATGACTGCGATAAAATGAAATTACAAATTGATCTAGATAAATGGTTTGCCAAATATTAATATTATTTCATTATAAATTATTACCTAATATATCTATGAATAGCTGAAGGGATGGTGAATGCCATGGAGTGTTGTTGACATCATAGACTTTGATTCCAGATCTGAAGCTTCCATCTTTCCTCTGCTCTTCATAGAGGAGTTCCTCTGGTCGAAGTTCATCCTCTTTTAACTTACAGCTCCATGTTCCCAGTCCGTAGTACCCCTTCCTCTTCCAGCTAGGTCTGTCCTTGGTTGTCGGGGTGTCACTCTTTTGGAATCTACTTCCTGATTGGCTACCACAAGCTACGCCCACGAAGAAGTCACAAATGGTGGCAAGAGTTTGTAATAAACTGTAGTTGAGGCAGGTAGCGCTCTCATGGCTGATGAACACTGGGGTATACTTATATTAGGTTCTAAAATGTTTCTGGCATATCTATAAAGAATACTTGTATATTGACAGGTATTAATCTTTTTTCTGTATCTTGTTATTTTCTAGGGATTGGGTACCAACGCACATCTCGTAAAACCGAACAAAGCCATTTATAATCTCCTGAATTTTAATAAATAGTAGTATATACGAAAATTAATATAATTTTTAAAACATATTCTATCAAATTTAATTGTCGATGTAATAAATATTCATGGGTATACTGCTTTATCAAGTTACAAGTAAAGAACCAAAAAAAGAGATACAATATAGGAGGGGACTTTCATTATGTTCATCTCTACACTCTTCAAACCCATTTTGGTCTTTCATCATTGTTTTTCATTAGTTTTTAATTTTATGACCATACAGGTTTAATAAAAGGCCATTTTACTGTGACATGAAAGCTAACCTTAGAAAATTCGTGAGTCTGCCATATTTTGACGCTATTTAAAGTTCATTGCTGAAACTTTTTTTTTTTGTTGAGACATTAGGCTCTTTTTAATAATTGCGAATGAAAATGCGATGGATGCACGGCGTGGTAGTTTGACCTACGGCCTCATATGTATATTTAAATATTTTTTTGTCGGCTTTTCAAGAAAGAAGCGATTTCGAAGAATCTTAAAGCAGAATGTTCAAAAATCCAAAAGCTTAATGCTTAGTCAACTTTTTACATTAAAACAACAAAACCATGATATTATCTGTATTAGAAGAAAAAAACTATTATATGAAAAAAACTTTAGAAAAGCTTCATAACACAATTTTTGAAACTACCAAATGCCAAGATATTAATTCATAATCCTGTTAATTTTGAATATTCGTATTTATGATTAATTATGGAAAGTGCATTGATAAAAATTATATAGTCAAAGATAATCTTAAATCAACGGCAGTTTTAGCTGATACTAAAAAAAAATTTAATGAAATTTTATAAAGTTGTCTATACTAATTTAAATTAATTTTCACGAAATTTAGATATTAAACTCCCAGAAATGACGAATAACCATGCATGACCACATCAAGAAACAGTGCGACCGTTTCAAGTGTTTAGATTCTTCAAGACGTTGTTAGCCGTATTGAACACCAATTATCTTCAATCATGAGACAAAAATAACAGAAGAACAAAAATAAGCTCTTTAAAAAATCTTGTTAGCATACACGAGAATTTTTTAAAAAAATCTGTGAAGAACAGTCAACTAACAGTAACTATCAAATAGGGGTAGTTGTATCCGAGTGTGCTGTGACGTCACTGTATCAAACACGAGTCAATTTCGGTCTTTTAGGGAGAGGGGAGTGTTGACTTTTATTTCGTGGTGGTACAATGGAATGAAAACTTGACCTCCCAAACCTGGTTAGAGTAGGTTAGTTTCATATTTGATAGTCACTTTTACCCGTATGTCACAATTGGCCAGGAATACTTTCCCGACTTATATCATACTTATATTTCTCTACCTGAGGCAGCCCCGAGATGCTTCCCTCGCTTCCATAACTCATGGATTCTTCCAAACTTATTGATACCTAATAATAAAACAAAAGAGATTTGATTGTCAGAGAAAAAGACCACCGTTCCAAATAGTCCAGTTTATTAATAAAAAATAATTAAAGTAGGTTAATTTTATTAATTTTTAATGGCTAGAAACCTATTTTAGTAGATAATCCAAATAAGGTTGGAATGTTAGGATAACAGTGTTGGCTACGTGTCTGTACCCTCCTCTCTCCCTCCCCTCTCTCCCAATAACAGAAGAGTCCTGACCTGAAAAAAGTAAATTCGATGTGGCCCCGAGGGAGATGGAACTGACCACTAATTGAAGACACAATGAAATTGCTTTGGAAGACAACCGGTCCTAGCTTGTTCACTCCCTTCAATATATTCTTCAATGCTCTACCACCATAATATGTTTATTATAATGAATGAATGAATGAATGAAAAATAATTTAATTCTAAGAAGAAAGTCCCTTATGAATAATTAAATATATTTTTTTTTTATTTTATTTATTTGTTGATATTTACAACTGTATAAAAAAATACAACCAGTAAATTTGATCATAATGACATATGATATGATACAGGATGTAGAGAAACTACCCAGTAGTAGAACTCTAAAACAGTTTACAATATAAGGTCACGAGGCCATCTT
>NW_027106032.1:129870-138683 GCF_000696795.3 Halyomorpha halys | reverse complement strand
GGTATAGGCGTTTCAAAATAAGTTTTTCGAGGATTTTTCCCATGATCGGCAATAGAGAGATGGGACGGTAAGAGGATGGGTGTTCTGAATTAAATATATAAAGTGAGATACTAGAAGCTGGTGCTTGGTGGTATGAAATCGTGAATTTTTGTGATAAGTGGTTTTGAAAAACATACGTATACTGCAGAAATGAGAAAAAAAACCTGACAAATCACTATTTATGTCCTTTTTTTTGCACAATCCCTTATTTAATTTTCTGATTCATGATTTTGTATTTATTCAAAATCATCCCATTTATGGAGATTTGTACTGGATACTGATATATATTGGAATTACTACATTGAAAAAGGAATTTATTTTACTTAAATATTCATCTGAAAGTAGTCATTGCCAATTAGGTAAAAAGATTTAATTTTACGATTCGGGGAATCACCCGTCGACGGAAGCTCAAATACAGATACTTTCAGTACTATATACTACCTAAGCACAAAACCCAGAGTCACTGGCGGTGTGGTCAGCCCTCAGTAATATTACTGTATATTAAAATAAGAAGAATAAATCGGGGAAAGCATAACTTGTTACTTGATGTCTAAAATTTAGAACGCGAGAACATCAATGCGTTGAACAAACTTTTTTTTCTTTTTTTTTATTCACATACTTCTTGAATATAGTTTCTTTTCCTTTGTGAGAAGAATTTTCAATAGTGCTACGTTGGTAGATATAGGCCGCATATTGAACCGAGCGTCTCACAGCTCATTTTAAATCAACATAAACCAAGGACTGTGCCTGCTTATCACAATCCTGTACTGAATACTTTATGAGACTTGAAACATTGAAAATCTAAGAAGAATATGAGTTATTATAAAATAAAAATTGTTTTTAGCAAGGATGTGTGATCTCTGCTTTCGTATTTTTTTGAAATCGAGAAAATTGTTTCATCAATTTAATGATCTTCCTCATTTATTTTATAATTTATTCCTTAATTAATTTTACATATCGTCTGAGATATATTTTTTAGATCCTAATACAATGTAACCATAAATTCTGCTCCAATGTGTTCAGGAATTTGGTAAGGGTACCCTAGATAGCCATTGTTAAGAAGATGGCAAGTGTATCCTAGATAGCCGTGGTCAGGAAATTGGTAAGGGTACCCTAGATAGCAATGGTTGACAAGTTGGCTAGTGTTCCCAAAGTAGCCGGTTTCAGGGAGTTGATAAGGGTACCATAGATAGCCTTGGTCAGGAAATTGGCAAGGATATCCTAAATAGCCATGTTTAACAAGTTGGTAAGTGTAGCCAAGGTAGCCGTGGTCAGGAAGTTGACATAGGGTACCCTAGGTTGCCATACTTAACAAGATGGCAAGTGTACCATAGATAGCCGTGTTCAGGAAGTTGGCAAGGATACCCTTGTTAGCCATGGTTAACAAGTTGGCTAGGGTACCGTAGGTAGGCGTGGTTAACAAGTTGGCTGGGGTACCGTAGGTAGTCGTGGTTAGAAAGTTGGCAAGGTTACCCTAGTTAGCCGTGGTTAGCAAGTTGACAAGGGTACTCTAGGTAGGTTAGCAAGTTGGGTAGGGTACCGTAGGTAGGCGTGGTTAACAAGTTGGCTGGGGTACCGTAGGTAGTCGTGGTTAGAAAGTTGACAAGGTTACCCTAGTTAGCCGTGGTTAGCAAGTTGACAAGGGTACCCTAGATAGGTTAGCAAGTTGGCGAGGGTACCGTAGGTAGTCTTGGTTGGTCGGAGTCCCCTTGTTAGGAGTCAGCAAAATGGATGGATCAAGTCCCTAGATCTCAAAACCATTACTATGAGCAGTATATGCTTCTAATCGTGACTTTCTGTCATTTATAGTTCAGTTAATAGATAATGTTTTAACTGGATGTATCCGCTCCAATTTTTTCTTTTTAGATATATATTATTTTCAAGTCCTATTAGTTTAATTCTAGAAAGGTCGGAAAATAGATTAGCTGTTTTACACGCCAGATGACATTATGAAATTCTGACTTATTCTTTATCCTATTTCCTAGATAGTCTTTAATCTACTCTCAAAAACAAATGTCTTGATTGAAGAACCGCATCGATTTGAAATGTTCTACAGCTAGGTATTTAACCTATTTCAGCAATTTTTCGATATCTAATTCCTTTATTACCCTCTTTAGAATTATTAGTACAGCAATGAGTAAGTAAAATATAATGGACTTTTTTTGTCTCATGAGTTCGTTGTGATTATTATTATTATGAATAGAAGAAGATATCAAGAACAGAACAATACCCAACAATGAAAAGTAATCTCATCAAACTTGGTATATAACTTTGAATAGAAAACCAGTCACTAGTCTATTTAAATTTACGCATATTAAAATCAAGCACACGAAGAGATAGCAAGTTTTCGAAATTATATATCTCAAAGTCGAGATAATAGAAGTTGGGACAAAGTATATTAGGAATGAAGAAGGAGAAAATAACAAAAGCTGAAATGTTTCATTGTATAGGATGTGACAGACATATTGCTGTCATGTGATAAGATCCAAACCTCTATTTCAGTCATACCCCCTAACTGGCAGTAATGGGAATTTCTGGTCGAAGAAATCTTAAACGTGGAAGAGATCGTTGAATATATTTTAGAACAGTCTATATCAACTAAATTATTTTTACCATAAAATAAATAGAAAGGTATCATTATAAGTCATTACCTGAGGTTTTATCCGGTGGTGGTACAGTAAGTATCTGAGTTCAACCGACAAATGTTCAAGGTTCAGATACTCACTTTGTTGAAGCTAGATGAACCCTGGAAAAGTCTGTCAAAACCAGGAGACTATAAGAGTAATAAAACTATAAAAAATAAAATAAGAATAGACCTAGGATATTACTGACAGTTTTAATTTTTATTCTCAAAATAATAAACATTGACCTATAACACTAATTAAAGGATTTATTTTTGAAAAACTAGAAAAAAAAAATTCGAGAAGGTAAACCTGTCCATATGCATCAAGGAACGAATTCATGTTACTGTTCATTGTCAAATACATGTAAAGTGCTTCACATATATTACCATTACATAAAATTGATTTTGTTGAATTTTGAAGGAAATTTAAATGGTCCCAAAAAAACTTTTTCATATTCCATCCCATTATTTTGCTTGGGCAAGCACAAACGTATTTTCCTAGACAAATTTCTATTTCTTAGTTGGCTAGTCAGACTAAACCCGAATTTATAGGAAATAAGTGGGATTATCCTTAGAGTGGTATTTAAGTTTATCAAATTCCATCCACTGCTTTCATTGAAATACATATATTTCATGAGGATCTTACCGTAGTTTGGATTAAATAATAAAAAAATGCAGATGCATTAAAAATTATAAGAAATAATGTACCAATCGAAAGGTTAGTACAGAATATTATAGAATAGTACGGATGCTATACTAACTTAAGTACCTGCTAGACGTATTTCATTTCTTATTTTTAATTCAGAATGTTTTTTTTTCTATTTATTTATACAATTTACAACTGTATTTATATAAAAACACATTAAGTAAATTTTATGTAATATGAACGTGGAGTGATAAAGGCATGTAGAGAAACTCTAATCATATTTTTACACTAGAAAGTCTCAAGGCTATCTTCTTTTCGGGTGCCTATGAGGATTGTCAGGAATAGAAGATGAAGCACAGTTAGAAACTAGAGGGTTTTGCTGGTTTGGAAGTTTATAATGGAAGGATTGATATCTGGTTCGGGCTAGGTCGGTTACAAATGGCCCATTAAGTGTATGATTTTATTTGTGACAAAGTAGAGACCATTGCGGATTTTACGAAGGATTTTGGATTGTAAGGATTGGATACGAGAGGAATTCGAAGGTTTAGTGGAGCCCAAAAGCTTACCTCCGTATGTTAAGATTGGCCTTATTACAGTCATGTAGATCAGTTTTTTGTAATGAATTGGAAGTTTAGACCGTTTGTCTATTAAGGAGTCTGTTAATGAAGTAAAAATCGACGTGTAGTTTTCTGTCTTTTCAGTCTTGTGTGAGGATTCCAGGCTAGTCGTTTGTTCAGATATAGTCCAAGGTAGTGGATCTGTTCGACAGGGGTAAGAGAAACATTACAAAAGGATACTGTAGGGTAGTCGGTAGGTTTACGACGAAGGGTAAAGGTGATTTGATGGAATTTATATTGTTCCTCCAATTAAGACAACATTCTTCGAGGGCAGTGGTACGGGATTGGATAGTTTGGGATGTAAGTAAAGGGTTATTATTGGCAGCGAGCACACATTTGTCATCAGCGTAAGTTGTGAGGATAGTGTTAGGATTGGTTGGGATGTCAACTGTATAGACTGTGTAAAGGATGGGTCTGTATAGACCGAGGATACTACCCTGAGGAACACCAGCGGGCGGAGATAACAGGTATGAGTAGTTACTATTTTGGTTAACTTTGAATAATATGTCAGTTAGAAAGGAACGGATAATGAGAAAATATGTACGAGGTAGGAATTCACGGAGTTTGTAATGCAGTGACGGGTGTCAGACTTGATTAAAAGAATTCAGAACGTTAAGTGATTAATTAGAAAAAATAAATAAATAATAAATCACAAAAACTCAGGGATGCAGTACTTTGCAAAGAAGTAGTTACTGGACCAACGATTGTCCAAGTAGGTAATCAAATCTATATAAAACCAACTCCGTATCAACCTGTAGAATCGAAATAACGATATATATGATCAATATATAAATTTTACCACAGACCGATAGACTGGGAAAAAAAATTGGTTCAAACCAAGCACATATATTGAAAGCGAAAATTTTCAATTCTGAAAACATACCTACATTTTTGTTTTATTAGCTACATGAATTGAAAGCTTCCATGCCCTTATTGTACCTGTATTAGTAAATCATAGTATGAATGATAAACTCAAGTAATATTAATATACTTTATAATAAATTAAACGTATGAAAGTTTTAGTTTTCATCAAAATACATCAATTCGTTTGACTGGTTAGATTAGCTCTGGTGAAAAATAGGACCTGAGTGCAAACCATCCTCAAGCTCGAGTTGTACTCGTTAGGGGATAGAAGTTTCCAGTGAAAATAATGTTAAATTTAATTTTAAAATTAAGTTCAATAAAAAAATATTATAATAAATTGTAAAAATTGTTTTAAAGTAAATAAATAAAATAAAAAAAATAAGAAAAGATTGCTATTAAATGCATATTCTAGAAGACATGTTTATCTTCCTTGACCTGCAAAACTCTATTAAGTTCAGGCCTCATATTCAGTGGCTCCATCAGATTATACCCTCCGTATCGAAGCCCGAGCTAATCTTGCAAGATGTTTGTGACCTGAAGAGAGGCATATCGGATGGGGAGTAAAGGAGCCAAGATGTGAACTGGGGGAAGAAAGTTTTTCAATCCAGCCTTATCATTGTGCAATGCTTTTTCAACTGCTAAAGTACATTACGTCTAAGAGTGTTGTTTATTTGTCAGATTGCCTACATAAGCAGTAGAACATCTGAAAAATTTAGAAAGTAAACAATTATTTATTTCATTATATTTTAATTAGTTACTGTGGAAGAAAATTATTATAATATTCTGCTCGGAATTCTTTATTACTAACTTCTGTGCCAAGACAAAATACAAATTTTCTTCCCTTGGAATAAGTTATTAGATAAATAATAAATAACAGTTTATAATACAAGCAGACCTCTCGATCGAAGTATACGGGGCATTGTCTAGATGAGAGAGTTCCATAGACATGTATCCCGTATTTTACCATTTTCGGATAATAAACTAATTTATCGAGCCCATTAATAAAATAATAAACCCAATTCAGATGTATATAAAGGTATATCTATGTAGGACATTCAAACTTAAAAAGAAGAAGTTGAACATATTCCTGGAACTTTTGAGCTGTTTGCTATAAGCCAAAGTGTACCTATTTTGTTTTACTTTGATCATTTTTACATAAATTTTCATTTGTTTTAAATAATTTATATTTCATGTTATTTATTATCTTACTTTGTTACATTATTTTAGTTGTTTGATTTTCATTAGCACTAGAAAATGGGGCGAAACTTTGGCTCACAATAAATAAATCATATGTAATATATCAGCGATCTTGCAATCAATTTTTTTATTGGAATTTTAACTTTTTATTTTTATAAACATCATAAATTACCGAAATACTCTAATCACAACATTATTTTAATGTAATTATTATAAGTAATATATATACTATTAAGTTATTTACTTTATAAAATAATAATGCTAAAAAAGAAACCACCTTGTTAATTCTCTTTAGCGTTATTTTTTTAACTCAACAGTAGTACAATTCCATGCACAACAGAAAGACTGAATAAATAATTTAGTTGTGGTAGTTTACAATTATTTTCACTGCTTGTTTATTCTTTTTTTTTAATAGTCCTGTTCATTAACTAATTCTAGAGAGCTCTATACCCTGAAGGAATTGGTTATGACCCTAGAACTTGTCTAATTAATTATTTAAAGTGCCATCAAGCTCATCAGACTAGTGAATTCCAAACTAGAAACTGAGACGGGTTAATATGTCCATTTGAATATTTTATACATTATAGAACCTAGTTCACGCATAGGATAAGCTTAACTTAGAAATTATTTTTAATTTAAATTAATGGACCGAGGTTTAGATCTGGTGAACCTACGGTTTATAATTGTACCAATAGATAAGCATTGGCAATAGAATTATATTAGTATGTTATTCCATGTTATAGTCCGTCTTGATTAACTGTTACAATTTGTATTTTCTAGATAGGGCTACTGTTGAAACATTCAATCAGCATGGAGGTGAATGCACCATCACCACAGGGAGATAGGAGTCCAGGAAATCTTTGACAAGAAACTTATGTTGGATTTGGAGAAGCAGTTACTTGGATCAAGCTCATTTTTCATTCTTCTGAGAGAGGAGAGAATCGTTCAAATTTTTGTTTTAATTCAATTAACAATGAATTTCACTAAAAAAATTGATTAAATTTACATAAATAATTTTATTGTTTATTATGCATTGTCATTTCAAGATATTCTATGATTAGCTAAAAACCTTTAATTTTAATTTAATTTTTTATCCTTAAGCAAATAACAGAAAAATTATGAATAGTACAACCAAGAAGGGACGATAAAAATAGTATAAACCAGAAAATGACCGAAATTGATTTATATACCTCTTCATAACTTATCATACAGTGAAAAAATCGATCCCAAAAATTCACAATTTGTAGTTTACATAAACCAATTATTTACTTGAATAGCTCAGTAATTGGCTTAACAATTATAAACCCTCCAAAAATCAATTTATATTATAATGCATGAGCAAAAAAAGATATGTGGCTTATAAAAAAGATTCTTAAAAGGAAGAAAAAGTCTACAAAAAAATAAATAAATAAAATGGAATGGGATATTTTTGTGAAAAATTTCTATTAATTTCTTAATTCCATAATTTGTTCGTTAAGATTTCGGGCCTCTTCCCCATCTTTTCATTTTGATATATAACCATAATCCAAAATGTTTCCTTAATTGAAATATTTTATAACATACCATACTTAAAAGTACTTTAGTAATAACTCACTATCAGACTGATTTGCAGGTGACAGGGAAACTAAATACCTTCAAGTAGTGTACATGATAAAATATTTTAGTTAAAGACCGAATTTAAAATTGTTGATATCAAAATAACATTGTAACTACTAATAAAATTGTTTAACTAGTACGTGGGGAAGAGCTCCGAACTATTAATGAAAAAATATGTTAAATAAAAAAAACAGGAAATAGATAATCCTCCTAGGCGTCTAAAAAAAAAACGGCCTCGAGATCTTCTCCAAAAATGTTATTGGAGTTCTATTACTCGGTAGATCCTACAGTAATACGTGTCTGTATCATGCCTATGCATCACTAATATCAAATTAGATTATTGCATATAATTATGATATAGTTTTTAAAATTACGGAATAAATTTTTTAAAAAATCTGAGAAGTTGTGTGAAGTTTTTAATTCCTTCAATCAACCTCTGTAAAAAACTGTTGGCAAATACTTTTTATAGCCGCTGTTTTTTTTTGTTTTATTATTTTTCAAAATAATATTTCTATTTAAATTTTATTATTTAAATTTAGAAAAACAAATTTTACATGATGTACTTTGGTAAATATATGTTTTAAGGAAAAGGTCTATACTAGCTTCATCTGCACTATACGATATCTGTACAAAAATTAAGTAATGGGTGTGGAATCAGAAAACTTTAAGAAAAAATAAACTATATGAATTTCGTCTACATAAACTTAGTTATCTTCACCTGACTATTATATGTTTTAGTTTATATTTTTTACATTTATTATTTTTATATCAATACATTTTATTTTATATTTAAACTTTTCAAATTCTTGAGACTGGTATTTATTGTTAAATAAATCAATTGGTATCCATGTTAAGTCCCAATACTCAATCATCAACAGTCCAACGTTTCGGCCAATTCCGCCATCCTCAAGGACAATGCTTAAATATAAATTTAATTTTCACATCCAATTATTTAAAGACTTATAGAAGGCTATTCTGGTCATTAATAACAGTAAAATCGCTCTATTTTGTCACAATTTCATTTTTTTCTTTTAAAAACTTTTAATTTAGATAAACTTAACACTATCAACTATCTTATCGATCTTATAATTATAAATATAAGTTAGTATTATACAATAAAGAGTGTTGAGACAAAACATGGATTCCAATTAATTTATTTACCTATAACTTTTATGTTAATTACTCATGTCAGAATGTATTTATTTCATTGTACGCCTCTTGAAATATATAT
>NW_027106032.1:127462-129820 GCF_000696795.3 Halyomorpha halys | reverse complement strand
TATATATTTAATTTTTTTTTTCAAATTGTTCTGTTACTGTAAAGCTATATGTGCAAAATTGTATTAATTTTTCAGACATATTTTATGATTATATTAAATATGTTAACAATTTATTTCGTAAATAGTTTGTAATTCATAGTTTTCAAAGGAAAAACATGTATTAGTTTAATTAGAGATAATAAATTTAGAGATTTAGTAAAATAAAATATATAAAGAAAAAGGAAAAAATGATTTATAAAAATGGTATTACTATGTATTTTATATTAATTTAAATTGGATTACCAACACCTATAAATATTATTTTTTAAAAAAAAAAAAACTATGCTTCACTAGAATAAAACAATAATTTACACTTAATACGCAATGCGTATAGCATTGGATTTGAGTAACACGCTTTATACAATAAAGTTTTCATTGTTGTTGAGTAAAGAGTAAACTCTTTACCCACTTTCGTAGTTGTTGAACGAAGAATGAGTTTCTGATTGGAACATACTATATTGAGGGATGTAGGAAGGGTGAGGTGGAACGTTAACCACAACCATGTCAACTAATTTTGGTTGAACCAAATGTAGAGAGGTGGTGTATGCTTGAAAAACCACTTTGTTCTGGTTGATCAAAGTGAGGTATTTACGCTTTGGTAATTTGACCCCTCCATAATCCCCTTCAATGTTACTCACAGAACTGAGGGGTTTGCATCAAAGCGCAACTTGATTACGACCAAACAAGTATGCGAATTATCTATGAAATAACTTCAATTAATGGAGACATTAAATTTATTTAATAAAGACAAATATTGCACAGCCTGATATATAACCTCTTTTTTACTTTACTTTGTGTTATAGAGTCATAATCTGAAGATGCGCAGACTTGAATTCCTAATATCTCAGCAATAAAAATCATAATTTCGAGCTGCAGAAATTCATATCAACTTAGTGGCTTAGTATTTTTACTAGTACAACGCACAGGATTACCTTTAATTATGGTGTAAAAAATGTTAAAATCAGGGAGTGAAGGAAAACGTGTGGTTGTTCAGTTTTATTACGTTTTATTGTCAGCAATAAATAATGAGGCGTATTAGTTTATAGGACCCTCATGTAATACCTGACTGAATCAGTCAGATCATTGCAACAAATAATTAATCGAAAACGAATTTTTAAAATGCCTTAACTAGAGGGTCCGACATGGTGAGGGAGTGAAAAAACGATATTTTTTAATTTTGTATTTATTACTTATAAATATATTTTGGAGGTAAAATATAGGCTCTATAGTACAACAAATAGAGTGAAGTATTTTTTATTTTTTCCAATGACGCGCTCACCTTAGAGATTGAAAATAGACCACACATATGATGTTCACATTCTCAGATCACAATCCTAAAACAGATTAAATTTATTTTTAAAATGATTTTTATATCGTCATCTTGAGCCTAAAGATATTTCTTCAATCAAAATCTTGAAAATAATTTCCCATAATGTCTTAAAGGTGAATTACTTTTCTTGACGCCACTTAAGTGATATATTTAGGGCCAACCTGATAGATATTGTAAGTGTGAATAGTACAATTTCAAGAAATAAAAAAATGTTTTGTAACCTATAATTTCTTATTTATTTATTTCCTTTTTATTTTTCATTTCACTATTTATAGACTATACCACTTTCTTCCATTACTTAAAACATTAGTACGAACCTAGCTTAGACATTGACAATGAACCAACTGGATGTATTTGGGTCAGTCGATATCAGATCAACTAATGATGGTTGCTGAAAAAATTATTCATTTTTTTTTGCCTATATTGGTTTTATTTCCATTCAGCGAGTCGAAAACAGGTATTCATTAAGTTTGTTGATGTTCAGTTTTTTTTGTGAGCGCTCATTTTCTATTGCTGAGTCAGTTTAATTTGCATTTCACTGAGGTTCCCCCTGAATTCTGTAGCTTATTTGTTTTTTACAGAGATTTTTTTCCAACAAAAACCATATAGAATACCAAAGAAGAATATGAAATATTATCAATCCAGCATATAAGCCTATACATTGTTATAAATAAACAAAATAGGTAAATGTTAATGTTTTTTAAAAATAAAAACCTCCTTTAACAATTAAAATTTCAAGGATAAAATAAAAACTCTACTTCAATTTTGTTTATGGGTTTAGTGCTAATAGTATAACACTTTCTAAAAAGCTCATACCCTAGAGTTTTAATACGTTTAGAGATAGTTTTTAAAGTATCTTCAAATATTATGATTATTCTAAAATTACAAATTTTCAAGGCGAAATATAATAAAAGGTGCAAACGTAAAAAATCCAAAATTTTCAAATCTCTCTCTCTCTCTCTCTCTCTCTCTCTCTCTCTCTCTCTCTC
>NW_027106032.1:119626-127397 GCF_000696795.3 Halyomorpha halys | reverse complement strand
TAAGTGGTTAAAACTACAATGAAATTTTAACATTTTAAATGTAACTAAAATTGCATGAAGTATTTTAATTTTAAATGTCTCAGAAAGAATGTTAATAAAAATATCCGGTCGAATCTGGCCATGGACTTTTTTTTATTGGAGTTCCCACAAAATGAAAAACATAACCCCCCTACATAATGGTTAGGGCAATATAGGCCTTCAATGGGAATCTTGGGCTGACCAAAAAAAAAAAGTTGTTTAAACTTCACTGAAAGTGTATTAATATTATAATTTTGAAGTATCTTTATATACTTTATATAAAAAGTAATGCTTATAAAAAGTATAGATTTTAATACATTTGTTATGAAATTGGAAATAGGCTCTATTTACATAGGGTTGTTCCTTATACTGTATGAATAAACATTACAATAAATGAATTACTTATAATTACATATAAGTACAGTAAATACTGAGTGAATAAATAACTAACTATGAAGACATACTTTAAAATGAAAACTTCAAAATATTGTAGACTACCCAAAAATTATAGAACGCGGATGAAAAAAGATATCTTACGTCAATAAAATTTAGAAGATGAAGATAAAATATAATAAAAAAAAATTGTTGAAATAATTGTCTGTTTTTAGGAATAAAACATGAAAAATTAGAGCAGAAAATTTCGTTCCAATCGACTTAAATAAATGTGCAAATGCTAATAAAAAAAATTCAAGGCCAAGTTATTTCTAATTTTAATCTAAACTTTTGGTGAGCGTTGCCTAAATCTAGCAAAGTCAGCGGACTCGGTAGGAATGATAAACGTCTTGCAGCCATGAGGAAGGTAGTTCACTTCATCGATACTTCGCTCACGTAATGACTCTTCAGGAATTTGGGAGTATTTCTCCTTTGGACCAACTTGGAGCCTCCCTATGCATTTGTTATCCACTAATGGAGTTAGAAAGATTATTAATGGTTTTAAGTATTCCAAATAGAGGCTGCTTATAGCTTTTAATGCCCTACCTGCCTAAAAGTATTAAATATTACTTATTAACTGCACTTTCTTACTTTCACATGATTTTTCATGTCGTAATATGTCATCGGAAAATAATTGTGTGCCTCTAAAAGAAATAAACTATTAGTGCTATACTATTACTTATTCATTGACAAGATAAAATGTAACATTCATTGCAATCTGCATTTAGCAAATTTCTTTGTGGTAAGCAAATTCGATGTCGGCTTCCGCAGCGTCTCATCTCAGGAGGGTAAGTCTATTAATTTAGTACGTCTCTTGCTCACCACCTCGAGCTGGGTTGTAAGGCATTTAAATGTTTATGAGAGTGTATTTATGTCGTAAGATAGTGGATTTATGTAGTTTGTTAGAAGTTATTGTTATAATGTCCAATTCCTTACGCATAACGTCATCTGTCATAGTCTGTATAAAGAACCCTTTATACTAAGGGTTGTATTGTTTAGATGCTAAGCGATTTTTAAGATTCTCTCAGTTCTACCCTTAGGTCCAAATTGGATTTTGTATAACTTTATAAGGCGTTAGTTTGTTAATTAAAGGGAAATTCTAAAACATATTTTATTTTTTAAACTTATTTGAAACGCAACGTACTTATAATTGTTACAATGTTTACAGTAAACTACGTTTCTATTTACACTACTTTTCTAAAGCGAGTAGGTGTTCCAGAAACTGAATTTATTTCTATTATATGTTTAATTAATGTATTTTCATAAATTTCTACCACCTCCTTATGAGAATCGACCTGTTGAATAATGTATGATTTATTTATATAATGTCGTTTAAGAATTTTTTTAAAAACTAAATAGCATGAAGGATATTTAATACTTAAGAGTATTCAATTTATTATATCAAATACTAGATCAAAAAAAAAAAAAAATGTGGCAGTCTTGGAAATGGCAAACAGAAATGAAACTTCGGGAAACGAAATTATGTATAAAATAATTAATAACTAATAAAATTATTAGTTCCGTAATGGTAATAATAATAAATTGAATAGAGAACCCAATTCCTTAGTCAATTCTAGCAGGATTTTCTTGTATTGTAATAGGAAATCATATATTTATCCCTATTAGGAGACAATGCGACCAGCAGTGCTGTTATTGTAAACTCCTCTAACCTCCTACTATCCTATTGTAATAAAAAAATTTTCCTGTTGTAATTGACCATCATTGCTCCTTCCCTTCGATCACTTCCGTTTCATCCTCGGGTCACGAAATTCATTTATTCCCGTATATACTTTCTCGAGTGGGAAAAAAGTCAGTAAGGAAGTTTCGCTTCAATAAATCCAGGTTTATAACAAATATTTATATGAAGGCATATCTTACTTAATTTATCATAGATTTATGAAAAAAATCTGGCATAATCATGGTAGTTACAATTAATATTGAGAATATGAAATTGAGTATATTGGAGAACTCGATTTGATATAATAGTATATTCAAACAACATTAAACTCTCAACCTTTATTTTACTCATATGTTTTTAGAAGTGATTTCAATCGTAAATAACAGTCTTACATCACCTCTTTATTCCTTTTTGATTTTAGAGGATATTAGAAAGTAGTGCAAAGTCTCCCCACATATTCATTTATAAACGCAGATTATAAAAAAAAAGTCCATGATGTAAAGCAGAATAACCTACTTTTAGGAACTGCTAAAACCAATTTAAAGGCTGTTTTCTCTATGGATCTTCATTTCCTTATTACTATAATTTCCGACAGAACGACTTTGGAAGTCCGGGTTTTTATGACATAAAAGATACTGCACTATGCTTTATGCCTGTGAAGATCCAATCTGTTGCTTAATGGTTCATAAAATAAAGCCATTTCGGCAAAAGAGGGCAGCTCCATTCAGTCTAATGGCCATCCATGTCTGTTTATTCTGCTTGAAGAGCGAATTAGAATGAATGTTGAATGAAATAATATTTATTCTAAAATTAAAAATAAAATAAAAGGAAAATACATAATAAACAAAACTATTTCGAAAATTTAATATAATATATATGACCATAATAAAAGGAATATGGTTCGGGTACGGTCAAAGGAAAACATCAAATAACCATAAAACAATTTAATTTGACTCAACGTTTCCAAAATATATGGTCATTTCTCCTGAAAATTATGAAACTCTTATCGTAGTTTTTTGTTTTCTAGAACACTCCCAGAATTGCATATTTCAACATTCATCTATAGATTAATTTTAATCCTCGAATAACTAAAATTACGCACGTCCCTAAGTTTTTTGTAAATTGGTGAATTCGTTTTTAAGGTATCTATTTCAGTGATTTTGGAAAAAAAAAATTAAAATGACGACATTTTTATTTTATTTTGTCTGTTGTTTCAAAATTCATATTTTATGATTTCTCGAGGTGAAAATAATGAATTTCAGCTACGTTCCTGTAAAAATATCTTGAAGATTTAAACACATGACTGCAATCGCGAGATATCGGATACGCTCGGCAGTCTTCGATATTCCAGTTTATAACTTATCTTTCTATTTTTCTTTAATTAATTATTAAATTTTTTCCTAGTTCATATTTACATTATTGGTTTTTTTTTATTATTGTTAACAACGGAAAATGGTTAATTATTTCAAACTAAAAAATTAAAGGCACTTGAGAGGCAGGTTCTTGAAAAGTCGGCACTTAAGTCTTGTTAAGATATTTCAATGAGGACAAAACCTAGCTGGTATAGAAGATTACTTGATTTAACAATGATATAATAAGTTTAATCAAAGTCATTTGACCCGTCTCTTATAAAATCGAAAAGAAATTTTAAAATAGATTTCATTAAGTGGCACTTCCGGCCAGTTGAATTTATCGAAAATGTTTGTGAGATATCTCAGGCAAGTTATTTCTGTTTCGTTTTCGAGCGGCGCTGTTCACTAGCACACAGGCCTTTTGCGAAATTTGGTAATTTGGACTCAAGGGACCTCAAAACGTGTATTTTTGTCGAAAACTAGAATTCGAAATTTTTCACAATCCCAATACTTCCCCCAACTATATAAGTCATATATTGGTAAATGAAAGTAAAAATGGCCCAAAATCAAATTAATTATTCATTACTGAGGGTAATGAATAGCTACAACTATGGAATATATTACAATTTGAAGCTGCTGTCGGACTCAATTCGTAATCCTAATATGTACTAGACCACTAACGTCAATATAGCGACACTCCGGAAATTGCTTCCCTTAACTACCTACAATATTGTCCTATTGATGTCAGTTCATAGTAAGGGCTAGAGGTTAGGGTACTTAGAGAGAATACATTTAGGGTCAAACCTGCTGTCAGCCAGGCCCAGTAAGTGAAAATCCCAAGGGTTTTATCCCTATGGATAAAAATAAAATTATACATAAACATCAGTGTATATAAATGAACAGAGGCACATAACGTTAAATAATAGAAAATAAGAAAACAACAGAGGCAAATAAATTATATAAAATTTATAATACAATCATACCTACGAATAAAATTAACTCCTGGGCCCTGTTTCATAATATAGTACTACTAATACTCTTAATCTTGTAATTTGTATTTGGTACAATTTCACTAATCCTGAGTGACTAATTTATACAATTCTGCCACGTAATGTTTTACTTTTAAACTCATGTAATATCACTTTTACTTGTCCATGTCATAAAACAAAACGTATTAGTGCTTGTACTTTGTAGTTTGTATACTTGTATTTATGGATTAATATTATTGGCATTCATTATGAAAAGGCCCCTGATGGTGAACATATACGATACTCATAGTTCAATACAGACTTTTCAAGGGAATTTACTGTTTCTATTGTTTAGTCAAGGTAAAAACCGAATTATTATCGAACAGAAAGTTTGCGATAGCTGTTGAAAAAATGAATAATCAAAAAAAAAAATTTTTGATAGGAGCATCCAAAAAAAAAAAAGAGTACAGTTATAGTGATTTAACTGTTACTTTCTATAAATATGAAAAAAAAAATGAAATCCATTTTTATTACAAATAGGTTCCAAAGTACAAACCAATGTTATTAAACTTAGTAACCTGCACAGTTAAGGTACTAGTACTATTTAAGGAGTTATTGGCTATAAACCTAAAAATGTATGGCGGCCATTTTGAACAATATGCCTTATTACACCTACACCTCTCCATTTTTTTTTTCAAATAGCTTTAAATCAGAAAACAAATGATTACACTTACAAGAGAAAAATTTATCAAATTAGGTCAATTTCGAGTTCGGTAACGCCATTTCGTGCTGTGGTGAATAATTAAGACTAAATACTTTCTCAAAGAAGTATTCCTACCAACCCCGATGCATGAAAGTGAGAATTGGAATGTGTGACAGACTCGTAAGTGGAAACGCTAAATGAAATTCCTGAGCAGAGTGGCAGGTAAAAGAGGCAGGAATGGATGAACTTAAAAATACCTGCGCTGAAATGAGATATAAACTGTTAGGCCAAGAGTACAAGGGTAAAAAGAAGTTATTTTACCCCAATTTTTATTACTTTAATGAAAACTATAAATAGTTATCATTAAATACTACTGAAAATTTACTCCGGTAATCGATAGTTGGGGTGAGTAAAAAGTGGTGGCTGATTCAAAACGTTCCACAAAATTATTTTTTCATTCGAAGATCCATACCCCTGAAAATACCTGTAATACTAAAAAACTTAACGGAACCATCATTAGATGAAGATTAAATATTCAAAAATATGATTTCTATTATAGCGGTTTTTGTTAAATAGTTCTAGACATACAGTTTTTCAAAAAGTAACCTTTTTTATTTTTGTTCCAAATCAATGAAAAATGAATATTTTATGAATTTATTTCGGTAAATGTCATGGAAACTAATAAACCTACGAATAATGTATAGGTATAAGCTCTAAATTGAGGCGTATTAGCATGAGTTTCCATGATATTAGCAAAATGTTTATTTCTCGTTTTGAAAATACTAAACGTTCAGATGGCTACCAGAACCCGAATAAGAGCTAGTTGGATGTAATGTGATGTATTTTATAACGTTTATATTCGTAATACCAGTAATTCTCATGATATTCGCCAAAATTAATTTTTAAATATTGATTTTCCATTATTTGGAAAAAAAATGATTCTTTTCGAATAACTGTATCTCAAGAAATATTGAAAGTTAAAAGGTTAGTTAGAGCTCATATCTTAGTAAATATAATATGCTTTAGATAATGTAATATGATTTTTTTTTTATTTTAGTGTTGTATATAGCTTCAAAGCTCTGACTGAAAAATGAGCGAAAATTTTAGATTTTTCTGGAATAAAATAAACATAAATATTTATTTTCAACGAAATTTACAATAACACTTGTATAGTATAGGCAAAAAATTAACTTTGCCTTAACAGAGCATAACGCGTAATAAATTCTGCCATATTTGATCTCCCATTACCTTGATTGGCGGGGTTATCAATTTTAATTTTTAAATATATTTATTTTTGGTTAAAGTAATAAAAATAAAAATAAAAATGGGTGACATGTCGTCTTTTTTTTGTTCTCTAAGGCTTTTGGACCATCTCTACATTGAATCAAGCCAATACCTATCTCAATAAAAGAGCAAATAAATGACTGGATAATGTTATTAGCATCTGTATGATTGCAGTTTACTGCTTCCGACAGTAGATAGTGGTAATTGAACCTCGAGGCAATATCCTTGCAAACAGTCTGTAATATCGGCGCTCGCTCAGTGATAGTACCCTCCGGGTTATCTCTGTCATATCACTTGTTTACAGTCCTAAGCGATCAAGTATTTTGTTTTTACCACTTTTTTATGTATCAATAAATTTCAAAAATAGAATATTTAACATATTCTTGTATCAAGGGCTGGAATAACACGGGTAACAATTTTCATACGTAAAAGTAGATCAGTCTTCACGTGAAAAATATCATTCTGAGTTTCAAATCTTTAAAACTTACTACAACTTTAAATAACTACGATGATTTAAAGTAGAGTAAATTTGTTAAGATATGACCTCTAATATAGCTGTTATATTCAATAGTTCTCGAGATATTGTTCAAAAAACTGCTTTTTTTGTTCTAAATGAACAAAAAATCAATATTCGGGAATATATTGGGTCAAATATCATGGAAGCTACTAAGCCTACGAACGACGTACAGGTGAGTATAAGCTCTAAATTGAGGAGTAGTAGCTGTAGTAAGAGAAGTAGTTTGCAAAATGTAGATTTCTCATTGTTTTTAAAAAAAATTTTGATTAATGAAAAACTATATGTCAAGAACTATTAGATGAACATATGCTTATTAGCACCCAAATTAAAGTTTGTAGAATGTACTATAATGCAGTTTATGGCATTTATCTTTGTAGAAGCAGCAGCGAGTTCAATCATATTAGTCAAAATTAATTCACAAAATATTGATTTATCTTTATTAAAAAAATAAAAAAGTTACTTACTGAAAAACTGCATCTCGAGAGCTATTGATCTTTAATTATCTGCTTTAAATAATGTGTTATGAAATTTTTCCACGTTAAAGGTAGTTTTAAAAATAAAGAGCTTCGAATGAAAAATGGGCGAAAATATTAGATACAGAGCAATGAAAGCATGCAGGCTGTAATTGCAATGTTTGAGAACCACAATACTGCCTTTAGAACAGCGGTTCCCAATGTTGGTGGTTGTAATATATATTATTCAATGTTGAAATTGAATAATATATATTATTCAATGGGTTTTAAATGGTCATCAACGTCCATTTTCTATATTTTATTTTCCAAGATTTTGGGTTTATATATTAAATATTTCAGTTCTTTT
>NW_027106032.1:98578-119564 GCF_000696795.3 Halyomorpha halys | reverse complement strand
TTAAAAAAAAAACTCAAATAGAAATTTAACTTTAATTACTATTTTTCTTAAATATTAGGCTATTACTAAATATATTATTAGGTTCACATTAAATATTTTTAATTATTATTTAATTTTTTTTAATGCTCCCAGACCGTCTTCCTTTTAGATAAAAAAAAAAATGTAATTCTTATGACGATAAAAAAATTAGCAATGTTTGCTATGCTAAGTGATAGGCTTAGTTAGTATAAGGTTATTATCTGGAAGAAATCATTGTATAAATAAATAAATATAATACACCTAATACAGATTTGTACTTTACAGCCTTAACTTTCTAATCTAATACAGTTATAATTAATAATTCTACCTCTATTGATGGGAGTCGAGTAGGTAAAAAAGCATATAAGATTAAATAAACTTTAATCATCTCCCTCCTTTTTAATATCAAGATAGCAAAATCCTCTTAGGAACGGTTTAAAAAGAAATATTGGAGTAGAAAATTAGATTTTTTAAGAAAAGACTTTCCATAATATTGTAACAATTCAATGTAATAATTTATACAACATAAATTTGAGAGTATATACATACTCTTTACGTAGTATATACTAACGCACAAACATGAATTTATTATATGCATTGCTAATATTTTTTTAATAATAGTAATATTAAATATTTCAAACCATTGTACATTATGAGATAATGTAATATTCCTTAAATAGTAAAGTAATGTGGGAAAGATCTGTGAGTGATATTAAAACGTTAATAATACTATTACTTAATATAATCTTTAGTAATTTCTTCCTTATATATAATAGTAAAATCAATTAGTAAAATACCACACTCAAAAAGGATATAATATTTATTTTCAGAATGTTCAAATACTATAAGAAGAAAAAAATAGTTGATGAAAGCTTTTAGAATCTATGACAATAAGTGAAAACCAAAATAATACAATATGTTAGCATTCACGGAATAAAATATTTGTATGTAACCTATGCTGAACTACTAAATAAACAGAATAAATAAAATACCACAAATTTATTTTATAAAGAAATTATTTAACTAATAGCCCTACAGAGAGCATTGAAGAGCAATACTAATCTCATTGTGAATAATGTTTAAAAAAATTAACTGACAATTCAGATGGTTTGTTAGTAATACAGAAAATTATTTGAAAAACAAATGTAATATAAAAAATATAATTTAATTTTAAAAATATAAATATAATTTTTCACAGCAATAAAATGAAAAAACAACAACTTAGTTTATATTAGTTTAATTAATCTTGTGTGGAATATTGATGAATATATAAAGCTCTAAGAAAAAATAATCTACACTAATGAAAATACTTCCAAGAGAAGTATTTGTGAAAACATATAATTCTCATGATGTGACTGAGATGCAGGAAAATATTTGAAAATGGGCAATGAGGAGAGCTGAAACGGTGCTAAATTTGGTAAAAAAGCTAAAATTGTATTCCAATAAAATTTAATATTTATACAATAAAACTGTTACTAATAAAATCTATTATTATGCAATTTAATTTTCAAAAATGTAGGTTATTATGGTCCTGACGATTTTTCTTTTCACACTATTTAATTGAAATTTAATATTAATAATTTGGTTAACATTTTGTCGTCGTGACCTAACAGACAGCAGCTTGGTACAAGGAATATATATTGTACATGTTACCTCAGTCGTTGCAGGATACATGTTGAGGGAACAAATTTTTTTTGTAAGAACTTTGGAAATAATTATCATCAATAATTATCCAAAAGGAGCAATATTAGTCAATAGCCAGAAGGCTAGTATTATCGTACAGGTGTAATATTACCTGTCTTGATTAATTGTACCCTCCCACCCTCTCGTCGGAACAATGACAGCCAACTAATTAGCATATCCCTCACCATAATTAGCTCTGATCAAGAGGAGGGGGTAGGGAGATTTTTAAGTCGAGATTCTTAGGTGGAAAATAAGTTAAAGGAACTCATGCATCTCGCTATCTCATCCCATTTTCTTATCACTTTAACGAGAAATGTAAAGTTATTTGTCTAAATTTAAGTCTCTCCCAACCGTAGTTGGGAGAGTTAAAATTGGCGATTGTTTAAAACCAAACAAAAAAATCATGTTGTATTCTGAGTTTCATATTTTTAAAACTATCAACAACTCTAAAGAACTTTAAAGTAGAGTAAATTTGCTAAGATTTGACCTCTAATATAGCAGTTTACATTCAACAGTTCTCGAGATACAGTTCAAAAAGCGAAATTAAATCAATATTTTGGCAAATATTGTGGAAACTACTAAGCCTACGAACGACGTACAGTTTTTTATAAGCTCTAAATTAAGGACTAGTAGCTGTAGGAGAAGATTTTTCATTGTTTTGAATAAAACGTTTGATTTATAAAAACTATATTTTAGGAACCATTAGATAAATATGTGGTATAAACTATGTATAAAAAATATGCTTATTAGTACCAAATTTAAAGCTTGTTGAATGTACTTTAATGGAGTTTATGGCATTTATCTTTGTTGGCGCAGTGGCCGGTTCCATGATAGTCGAAATTAATTTATAAAATATTGATTTTTCGTTCTTAAAAAAAAAAACTTTCTGAAAAACTGCATATCGAGAACTTTAGAGCTTAAATTCCTCACATTTTATCAAAATTATCAAATTTAAATAATGCGCTAAGATGTTTTTTAACCTTGAAGGTAGTTTCGAAATATAGAGCTTCGAATTAAAGATGGTGCCCCAAAACATGGTAGAGGTACCGCAAGCATCTCTTTCTCGAAATTTTACAAAAAATAATTGTTTTATTTTACAAAATTAAAATTATAATATCAAATATACCTTGCATTCCAGCCAGTGATGTAGAGCAGTGGGGACGGGGTGCGGGAATGGCCCGCTTTGAGGGGCACTGATAGGGGGCAGTAAAATATCAATAATAATATATTTTAAAAATTTGAACCGTTTCATTTTATGACATCTTTAGTTGTGACCTGTACAATAAGCGAAACATATGATTGTTCTTTCTAAAAAGTTCTTTACAATTACTGTACATTTTAGTATTTTAAACTAAATTTTAGATCGACAAGGAAGTTTTGTTTAGATCAACAAGGCTGCCGTAAAAAAATGTGAAAAAAGTTGGGGAACCGCTGCTTTAGTGGATTGAACCAGAAAAATCACCTAGTGAGTAACTGTTAGTACGTACAAGAGTCCAAGAGAAAAAGAAAGGCAGTCATTTCACCCCAGTTTTCGAATTCATTAATATAAACTACATACATTTGGGAGTCGAAATTGACGAGTCTGCCAATCCAGTTCAGGGGAGTTTAAAAAGGGTGCCGTTCCAAAAAGTAACAACACAAAAATGCAGTTATTTCATACCTCTTGGTTATTGACTCATATGAAACTAGGTTTGGTACAGACACAAAAGAAACCTGTCTGCGAAGCAAGTGCAGTGCTGCGCGTTGTGGAGAAGCGTTCCAAAATTCAACTTTATGAACTCAAAAAATGGAATTATTTCATACCTCTTGGTTATTGACTCATATGAAACTAGGTTTGGTACAGACACAAAAGAAACCTGTCTGCCAACCTTGTCAAGTTTCTGAGATGTAACCGTCATAAGCAAAACATTTTGTCAGAAAAAACGTGAAATCGACATTTTTTGAATTTATTTTGCTAATGTTATGAAAACTACTACCTTTAAGAAAAAACTAATATTAACTTTGTTTTAGAATATTAAATAAGCTTTAATTTAAGACCTAACAGACATCTTTACATCAAATAGTAAAAATGGGACTTAAAATTTTCTTTGAAAATTAATAGATTGGTTAGAAGTGTAATTGGAGACACTTTTATTGAACATTTATTTATTAGCACTTTTCATAATTAGCACCCAAACATCAGGAATGATTATTAATAATGCAACCTTAATTACAATTTTTTTTTAACTTAATTTCAATATTTTTTTTCAAACGTTTATAAACGGACTCTCCTATAAGTAATTAGTAAACCACTAAATTAGACGATAGTTTTTTTTTATCACCGTTCTCGTTGCTCAGCTCACATCTATTGTTAGTCACTGCTTTACCCATGAAGATATAAAAAAAGTGTAAACGAGATTTAGCCGTATAAAACAAAGTAGAATACAAAGAACAAGGTTTGATGGCATATATGATTGAATAAGGCGCATCTCCTGAGGTAAGGAAGCTTATTGATCTATTAATTAATATGTATATTACCGCGAAGCCAATGTGGGATAAGCTTCTTTGTATATATGAACAGCATCTAATAACGTCAGTACCGTATCTTTAATGAGGTTTTTGGGATCAGTGAGGTGAATATGAGTGAGAAGATTGTGGGTTATATACGAATAACTATCGTAACTAAACTTGGAAAAGTTGTTATGTTGAGAGGGATTTAAAAATTGATAAGACTTCTAGGATCTTTATTTCTAAAATGAGGAGTTAATTTAATTGAGTTAAGGGGTTACTTAATTTTATGCTCAATACTTAGTAGTAGAGTATTATTAATGCGAGTCAGTTCCCAGGATCGAGCGTACAAGGGACTTACTGCGAGAAAGGTCATATCTGTAGGGTCAAAGCTGAGCAGTGTAGAAAAAAAAATTCTTTATCATTAGTTTTCCAAGTAAAAGACAGCGCCAAAAAATAATAGAAAATATAATAGCGGTTCTCATTGTTTTCTCAGCAACGAGGTTGGTCATATTGCCAGATTTTGACCAAGTTTAAAATTCAAACATTTTTGCAAAACTTATACTAACAAAAAAACTTGCATTTTCCAAAAAAAAAAATTTACAATGTTCAATTTACGGTGTAAGGTTCAGTCATCTGAATGGCTGAGGACGTTCCACGGGTTTGACTTCTTCTCTGACGAATATTGAAGTGGGCTGGCCCAACAATAGTTTTCTAACCGTACAAAAATTCTCTCTAATATGGACAGTTTTCTTCGGTTACGAGCGAAATTCTACTAAGAGAAATCGTCCTCACTGAGTATGTTTGCAAGACTTGATAATCTAGACTTGAACTTGTATTTCCGTTGAAGAATTAGATTCGAAATTATTCATAATTGCAATAGTCCACATTAATATTTATTTTATGTAGAGATAAGGGAAAGTAAACAAAAACAAATTATAATTATTATAAATCAGTCAATATTTCACATTACTTCATTTAGAAGTTTCAAACATCTCTTTAAGGAGTAATTTCAGAGAGAGGTCAAAAATAAAAACCGATAAGCTATCCCTAACTGTTCTACTTAGGTAATTGGAAGAAACAGGTTCACAAAAAACTAAAACGAGAAAACAGGATTCTTTTTTTTTGTTTTTTTAATGGTCTATTGACAGCTGCAACCGGTGGGGCAGAGAATGTAGAACAATGCACGGTTTGGAATGGAAACACATTCTCCTCTGTATCAAATCTGGCTGTTTAAATTGAATTTCATTTTTCAATTCTATCGAATATGTTACTCATGATATAAAATTAAGCCATTTCAATAATAAAAATATGTCTAAAATTTTCGTTTCATCCGCACCGATATAATAACAATTTAACGGCTCAGACAGATATCATGTTGCAAATTGACGGCTAAAGGTTCTGCGCTTTTATTTAACATCGATAGCAACCTTATTATGAACAACCTCGAATTATCAAAATGAAAAAAAAAGTAGGAATCGGGATAAATATCAAATACATTTAAATATATTTATTTCCAAGTCAAACAAAATATAAGAAAATAACCAATGGCTGACATTTTTTTTATGTTTTAGTATTAATTTAAGTTTTAGTATTAAACAGAAATATTTAATAGAATATGAGAAACAAAAAAAAAAGTTAACAAATAAAACAAAACCGTATTTCTACTAACCGAGTACTAATTTCTAATAATATAAATGAAAAATAATTAATCACAATTGAACTAAACATAGAAAAATAATAGAAGATAGAGAAATAATTAAAAAAATAAAATAAAATAAATAAATAAAAAGGCAAAAAAATCCTCAAATAAATCATAAATCTTAAAGTATCAAGAAGTTCGTGGTTGAAGACAGTTGAAGTAAGTTGCAGGCTGGACGAATTGAAGAGTCCAGAATCTGGCAAGATCGGAAGAGACGCTGCTCAACAGGAAAGTACATTGCAAGGAGACAACGAAGATCGCCGGGAGGCCATGGAGCGGAGCGAAACGAAGCACGACCCGTTGCTACCGCCCAAGCAGACAGACGCACCAAAATAAGTAAGACCATTCAGTCGTATTTTGAATGGCAGTTGTAGAATTGATAAACTTAGAGCCAATATGAATAACAAAGATCCCAACTGATACTTCTCAATTAAGAATATAGTAATTAAACTTTAAAGAAATAGATCTACCATGCTCTGTCATAAAATTATTTTAACTCATTTGTATATGATTGTCAATATAAAATAATGTAATCAAGACTTTTCTTTATAATTAAGAATCCCTGCATGCAACCTCATAATAATAGCATAGTAAATTGATAGAGAAGATACTGTTGGAGTAGAACTTGATTAATTACAAGTATTCATATCCAGCACGCCATAGCAAGGGGGTCTATGGTATCAAGCCCTTTAATTAAATATATTGCATACATTTTCATTCGGTTCCCATGAAAAGGGGAACCGATAGAGGTGCATAATACAAATACAAATGCAAATAAATAAATATATGAGTAAATAAATAAAATGCTGTCGTGGAACCCCCGATCAACTTTAGAACAGCTGAAGAGCCCGATACACAGCAGTATATTCTAATAATAATAAAATATAAAAAAAAAATATTATATGAATATATTGACGTATTTGCAGATTCTATATAGATATTGAAAACATCTAGTAATCTTTGGTATTATTAGGTGTTTTCAATTAAATTATATCATTTAATTTATACAAAATTATTCATTTACATTATATTGGCGATAAATACAATATTTGTCGACATCATATACTACTGCATGCATGCTTTAACAGGTATTGAAAAAAACATGTATGTATATAAAGATGATTGAAGAGAAAATTATAGAGATCCCATTAAAAATAAGTTCGACCATATCCTGTAATTCTATGTTTATTCAACACTTTTTACAAGTGTCCAGTTATTTATTTATTTATTTTATTCACCATTACAGTATTAAGGAAGCTTTCCAATCATGTAGGAAATGAAAAAAAAAAAAAATCCTCAGAATCGAATATTTTGACACGAATAGTACGTTTTATCCATTTAGGAACAATTTTGATTACCTGTCTGTCTGGCTGTTGTCAAATTAGTTTTCGTGCATAAGTGGTGCAACCGATAATTCAGTTTTAGTGAAATTTTCTGAGATCGTGTGGGTTAATACCTAGTTGGTTTTGATTTTATCTGCTTCTTATTAGCTTGTGTGATTTAGCATAAATTTAGAAAAATTCCACCACTACTTTAGCTTCACAATGTGCAAAAGTATTTTTCATGACAGGCGTTTCAAACACGCAGAATCCTTTCATAGAATTTATTCAAAAATAACACGAAATTTTTGAATAAACTCGTCATATAAAATTGTGAATAACACTCATCATTTTTACAGACTAGGAATTGCTAAATACATCTTTCAAGTTGATTAAATAATATTATATTAATATTAAAATTAATAAATAATTTTGTTTCTATTTTAATACTATCTTTTGTGGATTTAGAACAGACTACTCAACACACTGAATAAAACTTGTGACTAAACCCCTTTTCCAGAGGAAAACAGAAAGGCCATGTAGGGCAGTAAGGACATATTTGGAAAAGGGCCTTTTGGGGAGCCTTAATAGATGTTATGAAATTTGGTGGGGAGAAGTTGCCGCCATCAAAGAAAAGCTACTACACTAAATGTGGTCCTTTGCCTTCTGCTCCTTCCCCTGGGCCCTGTCATCTCTGCGGCTAAGAGCACTATATGACGGCTAGTCCGTAGTCAGTCTTTGATCAGGGCTGTCTTTGCCCCTGGATGGTAGGGGTTTGGTAGTCAGTCGCAATATAAATAGGTAGGCTGCTCGTATATTGTTAATTATTTTTGAGCTATGCTATACGAAATTTTATTGCTTTGAAATCTAAAATATGGTATTTATGATAACACTACTTATATAATGATTTAATAATTCATATATGATGACTTAATGATCCATTGTATTACGATTAAATTAACTATATATGTAAATATGAGGAAAGAAGACACTTAGACGATTGCTAAAACAATATTTTATTATATATAGGTTACAGAGCTATGACTGAAGTAATGAGTAAAATATATTAAAGTAGTCAACTTACCTGAAACAATAAAAATATTAAAAAAACAATAAAAATCTGTTTCCATAGTTTTACTGAAATAATGGTGAGTTATTACAAGTAATTGAATGATCATTATAGGAATTATTATAAACAAAAGCTAATAATTCGAAAACAAAAAAACCTTTCTTATAATCTTCTTGTGATAGTTAACCTCGGAACAACTATGGGTGTTCCAACATAGTAGCAGCACAGCTATGTAAATTATTAATATAATTTACATTTATATGTGTTTATTAATATATTTTTTATTAATACATTTATTTATTATTAATATATTATTTATTAATACCATACTTAGATCCATATTTTCATCGTATTCTCTTTAGTTTTAATGCTATTTTTAAAAAATATTCTTTTTGATATTATATATCATGCTATGTATTGTATTATTTATTATATATTTTATTCTTTTTTGTATTATTTTCTATTTTTATCTATTTTATTTTTCATATTGTATTCTAATTTTTTATCAAGTTCACGCCATACTTATACGAATTCATAAGCTCATAATTATTAATTCACTAATTGTAAATATTTATCATTATTATTCACTTCATAATTTTTTTCAATTATTTTTTTAATTTTTCATTTTAGCATTTAGTTAATTGAATTATTAGTTTTCTCGTTATAGATTAATTTATAGTGTACAGTTCTAGCTTATAAATCTTAGTAGCCTCCATAGCATCCTAATAATCAAAAGTGTAATTAATAAATTTCATTTATGTCTATCATTTCTATATCTTATTTTGGCACCGACTGATAGATGTTGTCATTTGGTCGTACCATACTGGGTGTACTTATTTGAATAAATAATAATAATAAAATAACGGAGCCAATTGATATGTCTCTAACACCAACTTAAATTATAATGCTTAAGTCTGTTATTTCCTGTAGAAATACAACATTTAGCCACTGTAAACATATGAAAAACATTTACATGCGTTTTAGATTAAAGTTTTCACTATTACATTATACTTTGCAGTACCTCCGATGGATAATATTTCTATATTCATTAATTCATAATTAAAAAGAATTTTAAAAACTAATATCCTTTCTTTCAGTAGTTTGTACTTAAAATAGCTAATAATTTCCTCATTATGTTAACGTAAATCGAGTTATGTTGGCAGACATGATATCTTACCTTTAAATATCCTTTTCTGGTTTGCTCTACTAATGGCCTGTTTCCTCTACTCGAATTTCTCTCAGGTGGGAAGAGACTTTATGGTATCACGTAGTTATAACCTCAAAGATTTATATTCTGGACATGGCCGCAGTATATATTCCACTCCTTAACGTTCCACATTGCTATCAACAGTGGTGGAATATCTTCTTACCGTAAGAGAATATTCACCAACGCGCGTTCTTTGTAGAAGGTTCGTATATAATAAGGTTTGCCATGTTTCATATATCTCTCAAAACTAACAAATATAATCCTTTTTTGGCAATTAGGAATTAAAAGAAAAAAAATATCAAAATGGACTTTGATGGATGACAAAATGGATTGGACTCATAATTGAAATGAAATATGCAAATTTAGTAGTAGAAAAGGGATGTTAGAAGAAAAACTTGTATTTTCGAATTAATGACAGGATATGGGTATGGTAAAGGGTAACAATTAAGTTAGAATTGTAATGGACGAGACAGAAGAAATTAGTTGGGCGAGGTGGAGTCCATATGGGGGACGGTGAAATGCAGTGAAGGTGGGTGGACTCAACGGTCCTTCAAAATTAACATTAAACGTTTATCCGGAGCATCTTATTTTGTTCTATAACATAAATAATTACTTCAAATTTCATATTTTTAAAAATGTTAAAGGATTACTAATGAAAAAATAAATTTAAAAAAAAATGACGATTTCTGTTATATTTCTATAAAATACAATAATATTGGTACACCTAACCGGTTATGTGTCCAAGTTTAACGAAAGGTTGAATAATTAAAATATGAAAGAAGATCCTACTGTGGTTATAATGCGGATTAGAAATCACAGGGGTATCATAAAAAACGTGGGGGAAATTGAAACATTGATCAATACCCACACTAAAGATGAAGAACTGAATCGATAAACACAGAGATTCGTCGTGCCATATCATTTACCTATTAGATTATCTTAAGGAAAAATTAAATATTGTACATAATAGTACAAGTGTAATTAGTGCTTTTATTTTATTGTTATATTATTATTTTTTTTAATTTATCCTTATTTCTTTATGTACGTAGTTTCATTTTAAAGACAAATTCAAGCAGTACTACTAAATTTCGTATGTTTTTTTTTTTTTTTTATCAATGATTTATATTTTTCAAGATAATTTACGACAACTTTGAATTTAAGAACTTATAATGGGAATGGAATGTGAAATATATTTATTTACCGTTCATAATTTTCATAAAAATATAATTGTTTTTCTTACAATTTTTTTTAGAATAATTGTGCTAGTGATTTTTTCTTTTGTTTATCTACTAATCGGAATTTTATTTGGCTCGCTCATGACTAAATTTAATAGTACAATATTTTTATAAATATCTTTGGCTTAGAGCAGCAACAAACAAAAAAAAAGTGATGATTTCAGATACGATTATGGACATATATTGTGGTACAAAAAAAAATTAGTCACAGGCTGCAGAGACCATTATATGTTTCCGCATGTAAAACTTAAATATTTGACAGACAATGATACTATATAAAAACAAAAAACTCCAGAACTCTTCAGTTGCATCAAGTAACTGTTACTGTGTAGATCATATGTGGGCAACCCGCGGCCCGCTGTAAGATTTGATTTTGCCCACCAGACATTATCAAAAATCCAATTAAAAAAAATTACACTATTTACTCATACTCACAGAATCAAGTTAGAGAACAAGCCGAGTGGCGGCGCACGAAAAGATTATTGCTCATCAATTGTTGCTTCAGACGATTTGCAAACAGAAGATTTGTTAAATAAACTTCGAAGTAACATATTATTGTGAAGTCAGATGGCTAAGCAAAGGGAAAATGCTGAACCGGTTTTACGAGCTTAGAAATGAGATTGCAGATTTTATACAAATAAAAGATAAACCATTATCTGAATTGAGTGACCCAAAATGGTTGTGTGACTTAGCATTTATGTTCGATCTTACAAGCTATTTGAATGATTTAAATTTGAAACTTCAAAAACAAGGAAAGTTAGTAGTAGATGATTTGTACAGCCATTTGAAAGCGTTTCAGAACAAAATCCGCTTGTGGGAGGCACAGATGTTGACTGGTAACAGTTGCCATTTCACCACGCTCTCTGTGTATGAAAATATTGCTTATGCTCAATATGCTGAAGAACTCAAGTTATTGTCGAAGCAATTTTCGAACAGATTTAGCGATATCAAAAACATGACTGTTTCAATTATCGTCACTCCAACAAATGTAATGTAAAAAATGCTCCAATACACTTGCAAATGGAGTTGATTGAGATTCAACAAAATTTACTTTTAAAATTTTTTTTTTTTTTAAATAATTTATTTATTGTTATTTACAAATGTATACATATAAACAAATCAAGTAAATTCGCTGTAAGTAATATTATGACATGATACAAACATGTGGAGAATCTACCCATTGATAGAACTCCAATTTTTAAAATCTAAATTTGAATTCAAGGAGTTGTGCAATTTCTACAAAAAACACCTAGAAGAAGACCATTTTCCGCAGCTTAGAAAATTCGAAAGAAGATTGATTTGTGCGTTTGGCAGTACTTGTAAATGTGAACAATTCTTTTCAATGATGAAAGTTAAGAAATCAAACCATCGTACAAGGTTTACTGACGATAGTTTTGGAAAATAATTTACGCCTTTGTAACAGTGGAGTTAATTCAAACATCGATAGATTAGTCTCCCAAATTCAAGCTCAGGTGTTTCATTGATTTCGGTGTCGCTATTTAACTTTTGTAGTTTGTAATAATTCCAAATTTCAGGATTTAATTATAATATTGTGCATATTTTTTTCATTTCATTTTGTTATTTTAATAAAATATATTATAATAAAAATGTCGTATTATTTCATGTCTGATATCTATTGTTAAAAATTATGAACACTACTTTAAAACACTAATTTTAAATGCGGACCGCGAACGTATTTGCAGATTCTAGTTCGGCCCATAACATCTCAAAGGTTGCGCCTTCCTGGTGTACATATTTCTGAAACAATCCTAAGCTAGATTTAATTGTCTCTATGTTCACGTATTTTCATCCATCAAAGATTATTCAACATAAGTTACAAAGGAATATATCCTTTAAATTTAGTTTTTAATAATAATAATAAACTTTTTCTATTGTTAGAACTCCCTCAACCAGAGGAGATAGTTATGAATAATGTTGCTTTTAACAAAAGATAAACTTGTGGAAATATCTCTAAACTCGGTCTAATTAAGAGCAACATCCAAACTGATCCACAAAACTGAACAATAGCTGAGGATGACTCGGGTGATACAATGCACCTCTCCCTTTGGATTCCTAATTAGTGCTGACTAGCTGTCGTGTGGGAGTGCAGGTGCTAAGCAAGACTTCAGCTATTTCAATGGGGCACCTTCCATATTGTTTTGGAGGATAAGAGTTCATCATTATCAAAATTGCTAACTTTATTAATAGTTTATGATTAGAGACAGAAATCCGAATCATGAAAAAGACATTTAAATAACACTAATTTTGTACTGCACAAAGGGGTTTTCACAAAATTTTTCTATTTCATGTATGCCGCAATTTATTCACTTCTTTATTTTTTAAAAATTATGAAGAAGATGAATAGGGGTTACAAAATAACAAAAAAGTCAATAACTATTTATTTGCCCTATTGTAGAGCTTCATAAAGGCTGTTTCTGCTCAGGTCAATACGAAACATATTGCAGCATGTTCAGAAACAGCCTTCATGAAGCTCTACAAAGTGGGACGAAACGTCGGCAAATAAAAAGTTGTTAACAATTTTTGTTATCTTGTGACCGCACCTCTTATCATCTTCATTATAATTTGAATTAATATGGTTGTTTACATCGGGACCTGCTCGTGCTATACTGCAGGTGTCCCGAGTGTAATTTTGCGATTATAATTAATGTGTGGAAAAGGGGGTCTGAAGATTGTGAGACGCTTTCTACTCATAACAACATGCATATATTTTCGTTTTATTCAATTAGTTAGTTCCCTGTAGGGGCAATAATGATTAATGTGAATTAGTTAAGAATTATTTATCTATAATAGTGTAACAACAGAGCATTGGGGTTTCATATATTCTATTGGCTTATCTGAGTGGCTGCTGGAAGTTCGCTGTCGCGGATACTTCCGCATTCTATGGCCGCTTCCCTCGTCGAGGTGTACGGTGGGCGAATATGGTGAAAACCACGTATCCTCGCCTGTTGTCTGAAGAGACATCTTCGTTCCTCCGGGGCTGGCTAGCGTGTCCTGGAGCCTGGCGTGATGGTAGGGTTAGGCCAGGTCCTAGCTTGCATGATGCTTAGGCTGGGGCGCCATTGCAGTTGCAGCGTCTTCGGAGCCTTCCGGTGTCCGCGAAAAGGGGGGGCATCAGAAAATGAGACCCCCGACCCCGACTTTATACAAAACGAAAAAAAATTATGGTAAAAATCGGATTTCTTAAATCCGACAATGGTCAATTATTTTTTTATATATTTTTTTATTTTTTGCTTACTTACTTTATAGTTGAGAAAGATTGATCATTTGATAAATCAATACAATAATGTATAGCCGCTCCGGAAGAATAATGACGCAAATGTAAACTTTTGTAAATTGACTTTATTGTGAAGGCAGGCTCAAAAATGCATTTCCTATGCAGCGAGGGGAGTCAGGCGGATGTGCACGCTTTCCCAGAACCTATCAGCAAGCCTCTCGGAATCTATTGCGTTTATAAATAATATTATTGTACAACAACATATTGTTATTTTCATATATTAATTATTTGAATCAGTACTACTTAACGATGACGATGAAACAATAAATAAAGCATTTTAAAATAATACTAAGAACTACCATAAAAATATTAGATACGATCTTTTCAGAAGACGTTTACATCTCCTTTGGAGAGCATACATGGCAAATTATTCAAAATGACTGATATAAATTTTTAAATCTATAGCCAATAATTGCAGAAAGCGATGTGGCACCGTGGTGAGGCACGGTTCTACTAACTCCAAGGACCCGGGTTCTAATTCGGCTGGGCAGAAAATTGTGTTCTGTAGTAGTTAAGTTAACCCTGTGGGTTCTGGAGCCCTCCTGGGGTCCACCCAGTCTCACAAATTGGGCAAAACTAACGCGGTCAAGCGTGATTATGATCGAATCACCTCCTTGCACAACCGTTGGTCTACTAACAGTACTTACTTAAAGAGTACTGAACCCCTGAATTGTATGTAGTGGTACAGATGTTAATTTTTAATTTTTTAATAATTCCATAAGAATTACTAGTAGCTTAACCATGTAAATTAGTAAAATTTAAAGCATTACATTGCGAAAATTTGGTACGTAACAAGTATGTTTATGTGCATACATATATCACCTTGGATTTACTAATTTTACGCGACTATGGTGTCCTATGCCAGGTGCAGTGCATCTTATCAATATTACGTTTTTACCACAGTATGTGCGCATTCTCTGTTACCTTCACACAATATTTTTCTTTTACCTCAACAAAAAATTAGGGACAGTAAATGTCCTTTAAAAGCGATCATTAAACTGTTTCCTATTATTTAATATTATTATTGTTCGTGTTGGAGATGAACGTATCTTCAACAAATGAACTATATGAAATCTTTATGAAAATGCACTTAACGTATTGTTGATGGAAATATAAGGAATGAAAAAGCAGTTGGAAGTAGTCAAATGTAAAAATATTTTCCAAGTTCAAAGCATATTTGCGATATATATCTGTTTTATCTTTGTGAACGTCCTAAATGCCAAAGCAATGGCCACGTGTGCTCACTTAAAAGCATCTCCTTGAGATTGCATCATTACTTTATTTAATTATATATTAAAATTTTAATTGATTTTACATGACTCTTTTTGTAATGAAAAAAATATTTTTCTGTTTTAAGTCGTAAAACCTTAAATTTATGGTATTTATATCACTTTATGAATCCGCTAAACTGAATCTCATTTCTAGACGAAGAGTAATGAAACGACACAAAAAAGTGACAAATTGCAGTTCAGTATCTCGGAGTTAAAATACACGATGCCTCATTTCACTAACTTTTCAGCAGAGAAGTTTGAACAGATGTCTAACTCCAAATAAGAGAATACTTAATGTTTTTTGTTAGCATTTAACTCAAAATTGTTCTAGGACATAATTACATATAAAAAACTTCGAGTATATAAAAATAAAGATTTTATCTTGAATATACAGAACATTATATATGTTACGGATTGTCAGCTGACAGGCCTATATCAGCTGACCGAGTAGAACACCTGACTGATTGTATATTTATAGACGGACAGGCTTCGCTAATACATCGGTCTTTGAGAGCACTTCAAGCGTTTTATTTCGCACTCCTCTCTCTCTCTCCTGTTATTTTTAATTTCAGTAAAAGATAATTTATAATAATACTCCATAGAACTGATTTAAAATAAAACAGGTAATACACAAAAATATCAATTACAAATCAATCAAATAACCTGCGAAAATCAAGGAACAAGTTAGATTGTCTTAAAGACTTAAAGCTGAAATGTTCAGTTGGAATGTCAGTAAAATCAAATACGGGAGTTTAGATTGTGCGCGCAGAATTGTGCTGAACCGATCTTTAAATTATTTTTTTACTCAGTTATCCGCCTATGTTTATTTATGTTGTATATATAATTTTATACTAATCCATTTTAGTTTATTCTCATTATTATATTGCATTTATTTATTATTATTATTTATTTACTTTTTATTTTTAGTTAATGTATATACATGATATGATTGTGTACTTACATAATACCTATAGGCCTTGAGCGTGGCAGAATGTATTCCTTATAAATGTAAAAAAAAAAACTAATATATCTTGTAGGTATTATCTGTATTCTCTTTACTATGTTTGGTTTATGTTCCATGCCTCTTTGTTCATATGAATATCTAGTTATATCTGTTTTAGTTACATGTCGCTTTTGTACTCATATGTCAGTTACCTGCTCTGTTTTTTCTATTTGTAGCCTTCAGTGTGGCTCAAAATGTTGGCAATGAATAAATATATGACACTATTTTTTGTTTTTCACAACCACTACCGGGACCATCTCCTGATTATTTTTCCAAACTTTTCTCGAACCAGCCATCCTCCTAAATGTATTTCCTTGCGAATTTAGAGCTATGTATGAAAACAAAACAGGGTAAAATGGAAAGAAAAGGAAATCCCCTCACGACCCGTATGTTTCTCAGTAGCTGGCAGCTCGGTCACAGCCCGCAGACCTTTGGGAAATACCTGCTAGATGGCACTGCCAGGCTATGAATTGAGGTGCTAGCCTGAAGCCACTATATCCAGCTCTCGATGGTTCCCAAGGGTCGACTTATCGAACAATTTAAGGCCCTTTGGGCTCGTCGGTTAGAGTACATTACAGTTCTTCTGGTCTCAGTATACTTCTTATGTCTCAACTACGTAAGTAGGGATAAGGCACGAACTTGAGCCGACTCTTAAAATACAGAAGTCCTTATCAACAAATTCTCTATTGCGAGGATAACAATTCCTTAATAAAATGAAAATATATTAATTTTTACAATACATTTCATGAAATAAGAGACTAATTCATGAACTAGAAGAGACATGAAATACAGACTAATTCTATACTATAGGAAAGTAAAAAAGTTTAGATAATTTAATATTAAACATAGTCGAAAAAAGTAATGGAAATTCACGAAAACAGCAAGTTGAGGAACACTATTGTTATTAATAGTATTTAAGAGCTATTATTATAAATAGTCTTCGACGGCTATTGTTATAAACTATATAGTCGTTCCTCTGATTATATAGTCCATTTTGGTAGACCATATAACCACAAAGGAAGTGGACCTTTTTCTTGCTCAAATCATATGGTTCTACTTTGTCACTACTGAAAGTAATAGTATCAGGTAGGGACAAAAATGTCATTCAACCTGACCCTGCATCTCTCAGAAATCTTTACGTTCAACACAATAGGCATTGTACAAGGTAACCTTACACAACAATGGTAACGTCACACTCCCACTTCCAGACTACACCATTTTCCCCTTCTTGCTTGGATCTCATTGGTTACCTCCACTATTAGCTAAGGAATTATTGGAAGCCCTAATAGGGAAGCTCCTAAGGTCTCCTACTTATTTAAATAAAAGCAATTAGATGAATTCGTTTTGTCCCCCACCTCTTGCCCACACAAAACTTCATTGGACAAAGTCTTGTCCTCAAAGTTTAGCTCCTCCTTCCTTAACTTCTTTTTATGTATATATTTTGGCCAGAGGGCAGAGGATCATTAGAATAGTTAGTCAACTAAAGAGGAGCCATCAGCTAAGTTCTTTCTAATTTGAAAGAAGTTAGTTTCAATGTTTATGTAACATTATATTTTACAAAGAGAAGTAAATCTTCAATTGTTTATTTGACGTAGGGTTCCATAATTCGCATCAATAAAATCACTAAAGCACGAGTTTAACTGGCGGACGCATGCGTACTTTTTCCGTTTTGCCAGTCTGATAACTGTAGTTATGTTAAAATAGTGATTAAATAATTACGTTTTTAATTTAACTTAACCTATAGTTAAACCATTCAGTTCACAGGATGAATAATCACATAAAATCATTCTCAGTATTTTTAATATCATTTCCATGACCATTTAGCATTGGATAACATTATATTTTTTACATATTATGATGATGAGGTGACTAAACTTCCTCTAGAGTATTATTTAACTTCACAATGTTTCGGGATGTTTTTCCCCACCTACAAGTATTACAATTCGTTATGCTCAATACTATTCATTTCAATACAGAAATTTTATCATCTAATATTTTTTGTTTATATATTTTTATATTTCAGTTTTACTTTTACATAATAAAAATGTTTAAATTTTTAAACGAGGAATATAATACATTTCTATTAAAATTGGAATTTGTTTATCAGTCAATTGAAAGTCTTATTTAAAAACTAGTTAAAAGTATGTTCTAGAACGAGCGAGAAATAAAATAAACTTTTTTTTTTTAATTATTTATTTATTGTAATTTACAACTGAACAAAATAATACAATACACTTGAAAATCTTGGGAAGGAACCACCCATTGGTGGTACTTCAAACATTAATTTAAACCAGAAGGTCCCGTGGCCATCTTCATTTCAGACGCCTCGGAGGATTATCTGGGATTGTTAAGGATGAAAGATTAAGAATTAATGGGTTAGGATGGTTAAGGAGTTTGGAATAAAAAGAGGCATATCTGTTTTGGGTCAAATCTGCAACGAATGGGATGTTAAGGTCTTTATGAATGAGTTTACTTGTGACGTAATAAGGAGCATCAAGGATTTTACGTAGGATTTTGGATTGTAGCGATTGGATGCGGAAAGAATTTGATGGTTTGGTGGAGCCCCAGAGCTCAATTCCATATGTCCAAATTGGTCTGATTATTGTAGTGTATACTAATTTTTTGTAGTGAATGGGAAGTTTAGAGCGTTTGTCAAGTAAGTGTTGTAGCAACCGGAATCTACGAGCAGTTTCTTGTCGTTTCAGTCTTGTGTGTGGATTCCAAGTAAGTCTGTTGACAAGATGGAGTCCTAAGTATCGAATCTGTTCAACAGGCGTTAGTGGTGTATCTAGAAAGGATACTGTAGGACAGGAGGGCGGTTTACGACGGAGATTAAAGGTGATTTGGTGGGACTTGTCAGGATTTATTTTGATTCTCCAGTTTTTACACCATTCTTCAATAGATGTTATGTGTGCATGTAGTGTTTGTGATGCATTAGTTGGGTCGTTGTTTACAGAAAGTATACATATGTCATCAGCGTGTGTTGTTAGAGCGGTGTTAAGGTGGGTTGGGATGTCAGCTGTATAAACCGTATAAAGAATGGGACCTAAGATACTAACTTGAGGAACACCGGCGGACTGAGAAAAGAGAGATGAATAGGCTAGGTTATGATTTACTTTAAAGGTTCTATCAGTGAGGTAGGAGCGGATTATAAGGAAATATGTTGGGGGTAGGAATTGACGAAGTTTATAGAGCAGACCTAAAATAAACTCAAAGCAGGATGGTAAGTGAAAGTTGTCCAACGTGCGTACCGCAACAGTTGTTTTGTAAACACTTTGTTTTCCAGTCTATAGTAGATTTATGTCTTTCATATTAGTTTTATTTACCATTAGAATAATTGTTAGATTGAAACTGAATGATCCAAAAACATACGAAACACATGAACACCTTAGTATCCTGATTCTTCAAATGTTTGCTCACCGTTTCAGCAATGATATTCACCTATTTCAATCGTAATATAAATGTAGATGAACAGATCATAGATTTATAAAATATTTTTCTAAAGACTAAAATGTTTCAACGAAAAAAGCAAAAACGTAAAACCACAATAAATTGAAAATTATTTTCCAATAAAACAAAAGAAACTGCTCGTAGATTTCGATTGCTACAACACTTACTTGATAAACGCTTTAAACTTCCCATTCACTACAAAAATTATTATACACTATGATAATCAGGCCAATTAGGACATATGGAATTGAGCTCTACCAAACCATCAAATCCCTCCCGCATCCAATCCTTACAATCCAAAATTCTACGTAAAATCCTTGATCCTCCTTATTACGTTACTAATACACAAAGACCTTAACACCCCATTCATTGCAGATTTAGCCCAAAACAGATAGGCGTCTTTTCATTCCAAACTCCTTACCCATCCTAACCCATTAGTTCTTTATCTCTCATTCTTAACAATTCCTGATAATCCTCCGAGGAGTCTGAAAAGAAGATGGCCACGGGACCTTCTAATTTATATTAATGCCAGAAGTACCACCAATCAGTGGTTCCTTCCCAAAATATTCAACTGTAAATGAAACATTCCACATTGTACTTATGGTATTTATTATTTTGAACAGTTGTAAATTACTTGAAATAAATAAATTAAATAAAACAATATCACATTTAATTATTGAAATAAAATTGGAGTTCTATAACAAATAAATCTTATTTATAATTCATATACTTTTATCAAAATTTAAGTATGGAAATAAATTTTCACCTATTATTATAATGCAATTTAAATTTATTTTTAATTAATTTTATAAAAAGTGAAAATTTAACAGTACACTGGATAATGTTGATGAATAAACTTTTTTTCAGTGATAAAAGTTTATTATACTCCTAATAAAATATGATCAAAAGACAAAAATAAACACTATTCATAAAAAGTTTCACAATTCAAATTGAGGAAGATAAACGATACCAACCATCTTGCATCAATAAAACTTTTTCACTGTACAAACTAAACGAAGTTTGACTTTTACTTCCTAATGATAAAAGTTGACTTTCTCGTTCGACCCTTTTAATTTGCATAATAACGGAGATAAAACATTTTATATTTTATTGGAAGATTATTGATTGACCGTGTGTAGAGATGAAAGGAATATGGTCCGGGTGCGGTCAAAAAAACTCAAATAGTAGAATTGTAGAATTATATACTATTATAAAATAGTATAATTCTACAATTCTACTATTTGAGT